>NC_074675.1:5472683-5600183 GCF_029448725.1 Salvelinus fontinalis
TAGCTAACGATAGAATAAGTATCATGAGAGACAGGAAGTGGCTAGCTAGCTAACGGTAGCATAAGCATCATACCCCAGGAAGTAGCTAGCTAACGGTAGAATAAGTATCATGAGAGACAGGAAGTGGCTAGTTAGCTAACGGTAGCATAAGCATCATACACCAGGAAGTAGCTAGCTAATTCTAGAGGGTTATGTAGTTGATGAAGAGCCAAAGCCATACTATATGTGTGACACTGCTTGATGCTCACAGTAACCAAGCAACAGGGCAACTAGTTCTCTAGGGGAGTGAAGTCGAGCTAGAGAGCAGCCAGTCAGACTGGTCCAAACAATTCTATCCAATGATATTCTCTCTAAACGTCTTGAATCATTACATCATTTACATTAGTGACCAATCACTGTCATGGAGAGAAGCATGGTGCCTGAGGCTTTCGTTCCTGCTCAGCATTACCACACCAGATTCAACAAACCAAGGTCTCTGATGAACAGTTGAGTAGGCGAAGGAAGAGCGGGCCATCTTCATTTTCCTCCCCGAGCAAAAGTACACAGACTTTAATATCTGTAGACTACAGAACCAGGGTAGAAGTGGTGAACGTAACAGTCTATGGTGTATCAATGAAACACCTATAGATGCTTCCCCTGTTGCCACAGTTCAGTTGACATGTTACTGACTGAAGTATATTGATAGCCTGTAGGGCATCTATAGATGGACTCTCCAAATAACTTGCTAGCCCATATTATGTGTCTGTCTAATGATTCATTTGGGTTGTCAGAAAATAGCCTCCAATTTCCTCTCATAAAGGCATGGCTAATCCCTCTCTCCAGAGACCCTGATATCCCTGTCCATATGGCCAAGTGTGTGTGTGTGTGTGTGTGTGTGTGTGTGTGTGTGTGTGTGTGTGTGTGTGTGTGTGTGTGTGTGTGTGTGTGTGTGTGTGTGTGTGTGTGTGTGTGTGTGTGTGTGTGTCTGTGTCTGTGTCTGTGTCTGTGTGGGTGGGGGGGGGGGTTCATGTGTCCTCAGACCAGAGGGAATTAAAGAGGGGATGAGAGAGATGACAGTTGTGGGGGAGAAAGATACAGAAAGCTCCTAGATTAACTCTCCAACAGGGTTGGAGAAAGTGAGGAGAGGAGGAGGAGGAGGAGGAGGAGAGGAGGAGGAGGAGGAAGGAGGAGAGGAGGAAAGAAGGAGAGGGGGAAAGGAAGAGAGGAGGAGGAGGAGGAGGAGAAGGAGGAAGGAGGAGAGGAGGAGAGGAGGAAAGAAGGAGAGGGGGAAAGGAAGAGAGGAGGAGAAGGAGGAAGGAGGAGAGGAGGAGAGGAGGAAAGAAGGAGATGGGGAAAGGAAGAGAGGAGGAGGAGGAGGAGGAGGAGGAGGAGGAGGAGGAGGAGGAGGAGGAGGAGGAAGGAGGAAGGAGGAGGAGAGGAGGAGGAGGAGGAGGAGGAGGAGGAGGAGGAGGAGGAGGAGGAAGGAGGAGGAGGAAGGAGGAGGAGAGGAGGAGGAGGAGGAAGGCGGAGGAAGGAGGAGGAGAGGGGGAGAGGAGGAGGAGGAAGAGAAGAGGAGGAAAGGGGGAACAGTGTCTCTAGCTGGTTACTGAAGCTTGTGGACTATCTATCACCCATGGTGAGATCCCATCTGTCTTGGAGTTTGATCTGACCCCTGAAACACCACCACCCTCCAACCACCTACTGCATCCCAAATGGCACCCTATTCCCTTTGTAGTGCACTACTTTAGAACCAGGGCCCATAGGCTCTATAGGGAATATAATGCCTATTGGGACAGAGGCACCATCTTCTCCAGGCCCACTAGCACCTCCTACCCTCATCCCTGGTGTCTGGCTGCCCATTGGACAGCACATGGGGCCATATGGCTTGGTGGAGACAGCCAGGTAAAGGCTGGTGTCTCGCTGCCTATTGGACAGTACATAGGGCCATATGACTTGGTGGAGACAGCCAGGTAAAGGCTGGTGTCTGGCTGCCCATTGGACAGTACATAGGGCCATATGACTTGGTGGAGACAGCCAGGTAAAGGCTGGTGTCTGGCTGCCCATGGGACAGTACATAGGGCCATATGACTTGGTGGAGACAGTGAGGTAAAGGCTGGTGTCTGGCTGCCCATTGGACAGTACATGGGGCCATATGACTAGGTGGAGACAGTGAGGTAAAGGCTGGTGTCTGGCTGCCCATTGGACAGTACATGGGGCCATATGACTAGGTGGAGACAGTGAGGTAAAGGCTGGTGTCTGGCTGCCCATTGGACAGTACATGGGGCCATATGACTTGGGGGAGACAGTGAGGTAAAGGATGGTGTCTGGCTGCCCATTGGACAGTACATGGGGCCATATGACTAGGTGGAGACAGTGAGGTAAAGGCTGGTGTCTGGCTGCCCATTGGACAGTACATGGGGCCATATGACTTGGTGGAGACAGTGAGGTAAAGGCTGGTGTCTGGCTGCCCATTGGACAGTACATGGGGCCATATGGCTTGGTGGAGACAGCCAGGTAAAGGCTGGTGTCTGGCTGCCTACGGTACAGTACATAGGGCCATATGACTTGGTGGAGACAGTGAGGTAAAAGCTGGTGTCTGGTTGCCCATTGGACAGTACATGGGGCCATATGACTAGGTGGAGACAGTGAGGTAAAGGCTGGTGTCTGGCTGCCCATTGGACAGTACATGGGGCCATATGGCTTGATGGAGACAGCCAGGTAAAGGCTGGTGTCTGGCTGCCCATTGGACAGCACAAGGGGCCATATGACTTGGTGGAGACAGCCAGGTAAAGGCTGGTGTCTGGCTGCCCATTGGACAGTACAAGGGGCCATATGACTTGGTGGAGACAGTGAGGTAAAGGCTGGTGTCTGGCTGCCCATTGGACAGTACATGGGGCCATATGACTTGGTGGAGACAGTGAGGTAAAAGCTGGTGCCTGGCTGCCCATTGGACAGTACATGGGGCCATATGGCTTGGTGGAGACAGTGAGGTAAAGGCTGGTGTCTGGCTGCCCATTGGACAGTACATGGGGCCATATGACTTGGTGGAGACAGCCAGGTAAAGGCTGGTGTCTGGCTGCCCATTGGACAGTACATGGGGCCATATGACTTGAGTGCCGAGAGATTCATATAAATACGCACATTACTCTTTCCATCCTTTAATGTCCAATGTCCAGGCGATGGCCCACATACACCACATTTATGTATGACCATGGATCTATCCCGAATGGCCACCTTATTCCCTACATAGTGCACTACTTTTGACCTGGGCCCACATCCATAGAGCATCGCAGAGTAGGACAGCTGGATATGCTTTGTGTACACGGGCTCCGAGCCCTATTGACCATGGTCAAAAGTACTGCACTATGTAGGGAATAGATCCACTTGGAATGGATCCATGTGGGTCCTGGTCGGCCACGGAAACCCATCTCATGAAGCTCCTGACGAACAGTTCTGGTGCTGACGTTGCTTCCAGAGGCAGTTTGGAACACGGTAGTGAGTGTTGTAACCGAGGACAGAGACAGATTGGAACTCGGTAGTGAGTGTTGTAACCGAGGACAGAGGCAGATTGGAACTCTGTAGTGAGTGTTGTAACCGAGGACAGAGGCAGATTGGAACTCTGTAGTGAGTGTTGTAACCGAGGACAGAGGCAGATTGGAACTCGGTAGTGAGTGTTGTAACCGAGGACAGAGGCAGTTTGGAACTCGGTAGTGAGTGTTGTAACCGAGGACAGAGACAGTTTGGAACTCGGTAGTGAGTGTTGTAACCGAGGACAGAGGCAGATTGGAACTCTGTAGTGAGTGTTGTAACCGAGGACAGAGGCAGATTGGAACTCGGTAGTGAGTGTTGTAACCGAGGACAGAGGCAGATTGGAACTCGGTAGTGAGTGTTGTAACCGAGGACAGAGGCAGATTGGAACTCGGTAGTGAGTGTTGTAACCGAGGACAGAGGCAGTTTGGAACTCGGTAGTGAGTGTTGTAACCGAGGACACTCCCCCCAACTCCCACTGTCTCCTCTTCCCCTCAACCTAAAGCTCCACACTCCCCCCAACTCCCACTCTCTCCTCTTCCCCTCAACCTAAAGCTCCACACTCCCCCCAACTCCCACTCTCTCCTCTTCCCCTCAACCTAAAGCTCCACACTCCCTCCAACTCCCTCTCTCTCCTCTTCCCCTCTACCTAAAACTCCACACTTCCCCCCAACTCCCACTCTCTCCTCTTCCCCTCAACCTAAAGCTTTGCACTCCCCCCCAACTCCCACTCTCTCCTCTTCCCCTCAACCTAAAGCTCCACACTCCCCCCCAACTCCCACTCTCTCCTCTTCCCCTCAACCTAAAGCTCCACACTCCCTCCAACTCCCACTCTCTCCTCTTCCCCTCAACCTAAAGCTCCACACTCCCTCCAACTCCCACTCTCTCCTCTTCCCCTCAACCTAAAGCTCCACACGCCCTCCAACTCCCACTCTCTCCTCTTCCCCTCAACCTAAAGCTCCACACGCCCTCCAACTCCCACTCTCTCCTCATCCCCTCAACCTAAAGCTCCACACTCCCTCCAACTCCCACTCTCTCCTCTTCCCCTCAACCTAAAGCTCCACACTCCATCCAACTCCCACTCTCTCCTCTTCCCCTCAACCTAAAGCTCCACACTCCATCCAACTCCCACTCTCTCCTCTTCCCCTCAACCTAAAGCTCCACACTCCATCCAACTCCCACTCTCTCCTCTTCCCCTCAACCTAAAGCTCCACACTCCCTCCAACTCCCACTCTCTCCTCTTCCCCTCAACCTAAAGCTCCACACTCCATCCAACTCCCACTCTCTCCTCTTCCCCTCAACCTAAAGCTCCACACTCCCTCCAACTCCCACTCTCTCCTCTTCCCCTCAACCTAAAGCTCCACACTCCCTCCAACTCCCTCTCTCTCAGGCAGAGCTAACGATACAGTCAGTCTGTCTGCTAGTTTCTGTGCTGATGAAGACATATCAACATCAACCACTTCCGGGCCCCAGGGGAGAAGAGAGTTCTTTTGGAGAGATGGTCACAATCACAGAGAATCTCCTCTTATTGTGACTGTGTGGATGTACATTATGACATATGGATGTTTGGTCAGAAATAGCAACACAATGTGGAACTGCCTCAGAGTTTATTTCCACACTGAAATAGCATTGAACAGTGATGATTTTGAGATCGATGGTTTTGAATTGTCAAGTGTTTTCACCAAACGCCCACCAGACGGCTTTATGAATTAACAGTGGTGCTAAATACGGGCTGGCTGTGTGGGAGAGACATGACGGCAGAACTGACAGAGATACGTTCCTCTCTCACTGGCTTTATGAATTAACAGTGGTGCTAAATACGGGCTGGCTGTGTGGGAGAGACATGACGGCAGAACTGACAGAGATACGTTCCTCTCTCACTGGCTTTATGAATTAACAGTGGTGCTAAATACGGGCTGGCTGTGTGGGAGAGACATGACGGCAGAACTGACAGAGATACGTTCCTCTCTCACTGGCTTTATGAATTAACAGTGGTGCTAAATACGGGCTGGCTGTGTGGGAGAGACATGACGGCAGAACTGACAGAGATACGTTCCTCTCTCACTGGCTTTATGAATTAACAGTGGTGCTAAATACGGGCTGGCTGTGTGGGAGAGACATGACGGCAGAACTGACAGAGATACGTTCCTCTCTCACTGGCTTCATGAATTAACAGTGGTGCTAAATTCGGGCTGGCTGTGTGGGAGAGACATGACGGCAGAACTGACAGAGATACGTTCCTCTCTCACTGGCTTTATGAATTAACAGTGGTGCTAAATACGGGCTGGCTGTGTGGGAGAGACATGACGGCAGAACTGACAGAGATACGTTCCTCTCTCACTGGCTTTATGAATTAACAGTGGTGCTAAATTCGGGCTGGCTGTGTGGGAGAGACATGACGGCAGAACTGACAGAGATACGTTCCTCTCTCACTGGCTTCATGAATTAACAGTGGTGCTAAATTCGGGCTGGCTGTGTGGGAGATGAGCTCTCAGCTCCAAGGCATAATGTCTCACGGTCTGGGAAAATATTCCCACGTGTACCGAGAGCTGTCTGTCTGAACTCATACAGGAGATGAGGAGATAACTGATAAACCGATAGCAGTCTGTCTGAACTCATACAGGAGATAAATGATAAACCGATAGCAGTCTGTCTGAACTCATACAGGAGATGAGGAGATAACTGATAAACCGATAGCAGTCTGTCTGAACTCATACAGGAGATAAATGATAAACCGATAGCTGTCTGTCTGAACTCATACAGGAGATAAATGATAAACCGATAGCAGTCTGTCTGAACTCATACAGGAGATGAGGAGATAAACGATAAACCGATAGCAGTCTGTCTGAACTCATACAGGAGTTGAGGAGATAAATGATAAACCGATAGCAGTCTGTCTGAACTCATACAGGAGTTGAGGAGATAAATGATAAACCGATAGCAGTCTGTCTGAACTCATACAGGAGATGAGGAGATAAATGATAAACCGATAGCAGTCTGTCTGAACTCATACAGGAGATCGGGAGATATAAACTGGACACATACGGTGTGCTCAATCTTTCTATTTCTAGTCCAGTGTAAATATACTGATTCTACACATTCTATAGCGTCCAGTCTGTCTGTCTGTCTGTGTCTGTCTGTCTGTCTGTCTGTCTGTGTCTGTCTGTTCTCTCCCAGGGCTGTTTAGGTGAACATGAATCAGTCAGGTGATTTATGTAATGTTCTCTCCCCCTCCATTGGGTTCATTTATTCAGTCCCTCTCCTCAGTCCTAGTTTTGTAGAACAAACCGTTTGGACGCTACAGACGATTTAGTGAGAATGCTGATTTTCGGGGATGTCTCATGGTCTGACAAACATCGCTCCTAGCTCTGCCACCTTTCATCGCGGATGAGGAAGTGCGACATCGGCGGATGCGGTGGATTGAGACACATCCAATGCAAAAAACAACAGACATCTAAAGCTTAAACTGATGGATTTTGATGGGAGATTTATTAATTTCCGGGGGGCCGCGATAATCGACTCTAGGGGGTTAAAAGTGGGAATCAAAACAGATGAGATAACCAGCAGTAGGTCAAGCAGGTTCAGAATAGGTTAGGACTAGGTTATGAACAGGTTAGGAACAGGTTAGGAATAGGTTATGAACAGGTTATGAACAGGTTATGAACAGGTTATGAACAGGTTAGGAACAGGTTAGGAACAGGTTAGGAACAGGTTATGAACAGGTTAGGAACAGGTTAGGAACAGGTTAGGAATAGATATTCCTAGCCTGTTCATAACCTGTTTATAATCTATTCCTAACCTGTTCATAACCTGTTTATAACCTGTTTATCTCTTTATCCTTACCTATTCACACCATATCTATCCTACACCAACTCTCTACCTAACCTATTCACACCATATCTATCCTACACCAACTCTCTACCTAACCTATTCACACCATATCTATCCTACACCAACTCACTACCTAACCTATTCACACCATATCTATCCTACACCAACTCTCTACCTAACCTATTCACACCATATCTATCCTACACCAACTCTCTACCTAACCTATTCACACCATATCTATCCTACACCAACTCTCTACCTAACCTATTCACACCATATCTATCCAACACCAACTCTCTACCTAACCTATTCACACCATATCTATCCTACACCAACTCTCTACCTAACCTATTCACACCATATCTATCCTACACCAACTCTCTACCTAACCTATTCACACCATATCTATCCTACACCAACTCTCTACCTAACCTATTCACACCATATCTATCCTACACCAACTCTCTACCTAACCTATTCACACCATATCTATCCTACACCAACTCTCTACCTAACCTATTCACACCATATCTATCCTACACCAACTCTCTACCTAACCTATTCACACCATATCTATCCTACACCAACTCACTACCTAACCTATTCACACCATATCTATCCTACACCAACTCTCTACCTAACCTATTCACACCATATCTATCCTACACCAACTCTCTACCTAACCTATTCACACCATATCTATCCTACACCAACTCTCTACCTAACCTATTCACACCATATCTATCCTACACCAACTCTCTACCTAACCTATTCACACCATATCTATCCTACACCAACTCTCTACCTAACCTATTCACACCATATCTATCCTACACCAACTCTCTACCTAACCTATTCACACCATATCTATCCTACACCAACTCACTACCTAACCTATTCACACCATATCTATCCTACACCAACTCACTACCTAACCTATTCACGCCATATCTATCCTACACCAACTCTCTACCTAACCTATTCACACCATATCTATCCTACACCAACTCTCTACCTAACCTATTCACACCATATCTATCCTACACCAACTCTCTACCTAACCTATTCACACCATATCTATCCTACACCAACTCTCTACCTAACCTATTCACGCCATATCTATCCTACACCAACTCTCTACCTAACCTATTCACGCCATATCTATCCTACACCAACTCACTACCTAACCTATTCACACCATATCTATCCAACACCAATTCCTTCAGATGAGCTTAACTATTGTTTTAAAATGTAACCTTTATTTAACTAGGCAAGTCAGTTAAGAACAAATTCTTGTTTACAATGACGACCTCCCCCGGCCAAACCCCAGACGTCGCTGGGCTAATTGTGCGCCGCCCTACAGGACTCCCAATCACGTCCGGATGTGATACAGCCTGGATTTGAACCAGGGACTGTAGTGACACCTCTTGCATTGAGATACAGTGCCTCAGACTGCTGCGCCACTCGGGAGCCCAACAACAGCCTGAAGGAAGCCTGTAGCTCTCTGTGTCTCCGAGGCCCTGAACGGTGCTCTGAACGGGGAACGGTGCTCTGAACGGTGAACGGTGCTCTGAACGGGGAACGGTGCTCTGAACGGGGAACGGTGCTCTGAACGGGGAACGGTGATCTGAACGGTGAACGGTGCTCTGAACGGGGAACGGTGCTCTGAACGGGGAACGGTGATCTGAACGGTGAACGGTGATCTGAACGGTGAACGGTGCTCTGAACGGTGAACGGTGCTCTGAACGGTGAACGGTGATCTGAACGGTGAACGGTGATCTGAACGGTGAACGGTGCTCTGAACGGTGAACGGTGATCTGAACGGTGAACGGTGATCTGAACGGTGAACGGTGATCTGAACGGTGCTTTCAGCTGTAACCACTCCCCTCTCCTCCATTTTGGATCATAATCAGGTGATTTGTCCCTCAGCTTCATTATTACTGTAGCAGAACAGAGAAGTGCAGGTTCAAGGTACAGTTACACACAGTATTACCCACACAGATCACTAAACACTAGAGTCTCTCTCTGGCTCACTTTATTACCCACACAGATCACTAAACACTAGAGTCTCTCTCTGTCTCACTTTATTACCCACACAGATCACTAAACACTAGAGTCTCTCTCTGTCTCACTTTATTACCCACACAGATCACTAAACACTAGAGTCTCTCTCTGTCTCACTTTATTACCCACACAGATCACTAAACACTAGAGTCTGTCTGTCTGTCTGTCTGTCTGTCTGTCTGTCTGTCTGTCTGTCTGTCTGTCTGTCTGTCTGTCTGTCTGTCTCTCTCTCTCTCTGTCTCTCTCTCTCTCTCTCTCTCTCTCTCTCTCTCTCTCTCTCTCTCTCTCTCTCTCTCTCTCTCTCTCTCTCTCTCTCTCTCTCTCTCTCTCTCTCTCTCTCTCTCTGTTATCATCTGCTGTAATACTGGTGCTTCTAGTCTGTCTCTCCTCTGATGCACACAACGCTACATCCTTTTTCCATATTAGAGAGGAGAAGACAAGATGTGATCTGTGTCCCACATGGCACCCTATTCCCAAAACAGTGCACTACTTTTGACCAGGGCTCATGTCTAAAGTAGTGCACTACGTAGGGAATAGGGTGCAATCTGGAAGGCAGCCATGGTCTCGGAGGATGGTGTGACTTCTGACACTGCATGTCTGTTGCATGCCGTAGATTTCTCTGAGACAGAGACAGAGTCCCAAATGGAAATCTATTCCCTACAGACAGAGGCTGAGTCCCAAATGGAAATCTATTCCCTACAGACAGAGGCTGAGTCCCAAATGGAAATCTATTCCCTACAGACAGAGACTGAGTCCCAAATGGAACTCTATTCCCTACAGACAGAGACTGAGTCCCAAATGGAACTCTATTCCCTACAGACAGAGACTGAGTCCCAAATGGAACTCTATTCCCTACAGACAGAGGCTGCTTTCCAAATGGAACTCTATTCCCTACAGACAGAGATTGTGTTCCAAATGGAACTCTATTCCCTACAGACAGAGACTGAGTCCCAAATGGAACTCTATTCCCTACAGACAGAGGTTGCGTTCCAAATGGAACTCTATTCCCTACAGACAGAGGCTGAGTCCCAAATGGAACTCTATTCCCTACAGACAGAGGCTGAGTCCCAAATGGAACTCTATTCCCTACAGACAGAGACTGAGTCCCAAATGGAACTCTATTCCCTACAGACAGAGGCTGAGTCCCAAATGGAACTCTATTCCCTACAGACAGAGACTGAGTCCCAAATGGAACTCTATTCCCTACAGACAGAGACTGAGTCCCAAATGGAACTCTATTCCCTACAGACAGAGACTGAGTCCCAAATGGAAATATATTCCTTACAGACAGAGGCTGAGTCCCAAATGGAACTCTATTCCCTACAGGCAGAGGCTGAGTCCCAAATGGAAATCTATTCCCTACAGACAGAGGCTGAGTCCCAAATGGAAATCTATTCCCTACAGACAGAGGCTGAGTCCCAAATGGAACTCTATTCCCTACAGACAGAGGCTGAGTCCCAAATGGAACTCTATTCCCTACAGACAGAGGCTGAGTCCCAAATGGAACTCTATTCCCTACAGACAGAGGCTGAGTCCCAAATGGAACTCTATTCCCTACAGACAGAGACTGCTTTCCAAATGGAACTCTATTCCCTACAGACAGAGGCTGAGTCCCAAATGGAACTCTATTCCCTGCTGAGTCCCAAATGGAACTCTATTCCCTACAGACAGAGACTGCTTTCCAAATGGAACTCTATTCCCTACAGACAGAGGCTGAGTCCCAAATGGAACTCTATTCCCTACAGACAGAGACTGCTTTCCAAATGGAACTCTATTCCCTACAGACAGAGGCTGAGTCCCAAATGGAACACTATTCCCTACAGACAGAGGCTGAGTCCCAAATGGAACTCTATTCCCTACAGACAGAGGCTGAGTCCCAAATGGAACACTATTCCCTACAGACAGAGACTGATTCCCAAATGGAACTCTATTCCCTACAGACAGAGGCTGAGTCCCAAATGGAACTCTATTCCCTACAGACAGAGGCTGAGTCCCAAATGGAACACTATTCCCTACAGACAGAGGCTGAGTCCCAAATGGAACTCTATTCCCTACAGACAGAGGTTGAGTCCCAAATGGAACTCTATTCCCTACAGACAGAGGCTGAGTCCCAAATGGAACTCTATTCCCTACAGACAGAGGCTGAGTTCCAAATGGAACTCTATTCCCTACAGACAGAGGCTGAGTCCCAAATGGAACTCTATTCCCTACAGACAGAGGCTGAGTCCCAGATGGAACTCTATTCCCTACAGACAGAGACTGCATTCCAAATGGAACTCTATTCCCTTCATAGTGCACTTACATTTGACTCGGGCCCTAACATAACAGGAGGTTGATGACACCTTAATCAGGGAGGACGGGCATGTGGTAATAGCAGGAGCAGAGTAAGTGTGTAATGGTATTAAATACATCAAAGACATGGTTTCCATGGTGTTTGATACCATTCCATTTACTCTGTTCCAGCCATTATTGTGAGCCGTCCTCCACTCAGCGGCCTCCACTGTGCCCTACGGACCCTGGTCAAATATAGTGCACTATATAGGGAATAGGGTGCCAGCTGACAGAAGGTGAAATACTGGAGGTGTACGACTCATTAAGAACTGGTTAAGTAACAATGTAATAACTCCCAGATCCTACAGACTAGAATGTAATAACTCTCAGATACTACAGACTAGAATGTAATAACTCTCAGATACTACAGACTAGAATGTAATAACTCTCAGATACTACAGACTAGAATGTAATAACTCTCAGATACTACAGACTAGAATGTAATAACTCTCAGATACTACAGACTAGAATGTAATAACTATCAGATACTACAGACTAGAATGTAATAACTCTCAGATACTACAGACTAGAATGTAATAACTCTCAGATACTACAGACTAGAATGTAATAACTCTCAGATACTACAGACTAGAATGTAATAACTCTCAGATACTACAGACTAGAATGTAATAACTCTCATACTACAGACTAGAATGTAATAACTCTCAGATACTACAGACTAGAATGTAATAACTATCAGATACTACAGACTAGAATGTAATAACTCTCAGATACTACAGACTAGAATGTAATAACTCTCAGATACTACAGACTAGAATGTAATTACTCTCAGATACTACAGACTAGAATGTAATTACTCTCAGATACTACAGACTAGAATGTAATAACTCTCAGATACTACAGACTAGAATGTAATAACTCTCAGATACTACAGACTAGAATGTAATAACTCTCAGATACTACAGACTAGAATGTAATAACTCTCAGATACTACAGACTAGAATGTAATTACTCTCAGATACTACAGACTAGAATGTAATAACTCTCAGATACTACAGACTAGAATGTAATAGCTCTCAGATACTACACACTAGAATGTAATAACTCTCAGATACTACAGACTAGAATGTAATGACTCAATTTCTTGATTTGGTGTCAGTTATACACCGATAACACAAATCCATCAAAGAACAGAGTATTCTGGTTCTGCTGTAATAGGTCTTGGAAAGTGACAGTGTTCTGGTTCTGCTGTAAACGGTCTTGTAAAGTGACAGAGTGTTCTGGTTCTGCTGTAATAGGTCTTGGAAAGTGACAGTGTTCTGGTTCTGCTGTAATAGGTCTTGGAAAGTGACAGTGTTCTGGTTCTGCTGTAATAGGTCTTGGAAAGTGACAGAGGGTTCTGGTTCTGCTGTAATAGGTCTTGTAAAGTGACAGAGTGTTCTGGTTCTGCTGTAATAGGTCTTGTAAAGTGACAGTGTTCTGGTTCTGCTGTAATAGGTCTTGGAAAGTGACAGAGTGTTCTGGTTCTGCTGTAATAGGTCTTGGAAAGTGACAGAGTGTTCTGGTTCTGCTGTAGTAGGTCTTGGAACGTGACAGAGGGTTCTGGTTCTGCTGTAATAGGTCTTGGAAAGTGACAGAGGGTTCTGGTTCTGCTGTAGTAGGTCTTGTAAAGTGACAGAGTGTTCTGGTTCTGCTGTAATAGGTCTTGTAAAGTGACCGTGTTCTGGTTCTGCTGTAATAGGTCTTGTAAAGTGACCGTGTTCTGGTTCTGCTGTAATAGGTCTTGGAAAGTGACAGTGTTCTGGTTCTGTTGTACTAGGTCTTGGAAAGTGACAGAGTGTTCTGGTTCTGTTGTACTAGGTATTGGAAAGTGACAGAGTGTTCTGGTTCTGCTGTAGTAGGTCTTGGAACGTGACAGAGGGTTCTGGTTCTGCTGTAATAGGTCTTGGAACGTGACAGAGAGTTCTGGTTCTGCTGTAATAGGTCTTGGAAAGTGACAGTGTTCTGGTTCTGCTGTAATATGTCTTGGAATGTGACAGAGGGTTCTGGTTCTGCTGTAATAGGTCTTGGAAAGTGACAGTGTTCTGGTTCTGTTGTACTAGGTCTTGGAAAGTGACAGAGGGTTCTGGTTCTGCTGTAATAGGTCTTGGAAAGTGACAGAGTGTTCTGGTTCTGCTGTAATAGGTCTTGGAAAGTGACAGAGTGTTCTGGTTCTGCTGTAGTAGGTCTTGGAACGTGACAGAGGGTTCTGGTTCCGCTGTAATAGGTCTTGGAAAGTGACAGTGTTCTGGTTCTGCTGTAATAGGTCTTGTAAAGTGACAGTGTTCTGGTTCTGCTGTAATAGGTCTTGGAAAGTGACAGAGTGTTCTGGTTCTGCTGTAATAGGTCTTGGAAAGTGACAGTGTTCTGGTTCTGCTGTAATAGGTCTTGTAAAGTGACAGAGGGTTCTGGTTCTGCTGGAATAGGTCTTGGAAAGTGACAGAGTGTTCTGGGTCTGCTGTAGTAGGTCTTGGAAAGTGACTTCAAGATAAACCAACCGGCGTGATGAAAATACAGCCACAGTGAATGAAGACAAACGTACAAAATGTTTTAAAAATCCATGTGAATGAATATCCCACCGCCAAAGCAGCTCTACATGTGTTTAAATGGGAAGTTACACCGTTGATCCACTACCATCTGAGATGCTGTCTACACTCTACATGTGTTTAAATGGGAAGTTACACCGTTGATCCACTACCATCTGAGATGCTGTCTACACTCTACATGTGTTTTAATGGCAAGTTACTCCGTTGATCCACTACCATCTGAAATGCTGTCTACACTCTACATGTGTTTTAATGGCAAGTTACACTGTTGATCCACTACCATCTGAAATGCTGTCTACACTCTACATGTGTTTTAATGGCAAGTTACTCCGTTGATCCACTACCATCTGAGATGCTGTCTACACTCTACATGTGTTTTAATGGCAAGTTACTCCGTTGATCCACTACCATCTGAAATGCTGTCTACACTCTACATGTGTTTTAATGGCAAGTTACTCCGTTGATCCACTACCATCTGAAATGCTGTCTACACTCTACACGCAGCCAGTCAGTCAACGCATTACTTTCTCAAAGGCACACCAGCCAATGCTTCCATGTGCTTGAGTGAGCATGTTGCTATGCTGCGGTAGGGTAGGCCTAACTAGCAGTGATGGAGGGAGGCTGGACTTGGAGCCAATGGTAACTCAGAGCTGTACCAATGCCCCCAGGCTCCAGCATCTCTTCTCTCTGACTAGAAACAGTCTGTATACGCCTGCCGGTCTCTCCCCTCCTCAGAGCTGATAACTGGGGTACAGAGAAAAAGACAGCATGGTGGATCGTAAGCTTTGTCCAAAATTCCACCCTATTCCCTGTATAGTGCACTACTTTGGACCAGAGCACCCTTATCTGATTATTCACTCTTCATGCAATGACTAATGACTGATGTGCATTTAAGACACAGAACAGCTCTAGGTTGGAAGGGAAGGAGAGACGGCAGCAGCCTCCCAAAACAGCCGTATGTCATCGAAGCTCTGTTACGTTGTTAGTGTCTGTAGAACGAGGTGGACGGATGGTGCGTGTGAGCAGAAGGCTGAACAACACAGGCTGTGTTTATACTGTAGTAGTCTCATCTCTTTCCATCTGCCTCAGGAACCATCACGTCTCACCAGAGGGTGAGTGCTGTGGGCCGCGGCGGGCGCAAGTCTGATTGAAATGGATGTTTGATTTGTTTTGAAGGTCATAGTAAGTAGAGCAGGGACCTTTCAGTCATAGAGCAAGACATGTCTGTTTATCTGTTTAGAGTAGTATTCATCTAGCCTGGTTCCCAGATCTGTTTGTGCTGTCTTGCCAACTCCTACTGTATATGGATACTGTCATGGTGACATAGATCAATATAGGAGCTGGCAAGACAGCACAAACAGATCTGTAACCAGGCTAGTAATCTGCAGTGGGCTGGCACTGTAAGTCTCTTGAGCACTTCTCCCGGCCCCTATGGAGCTCTTGACCAGGCTGCTGGTGGCTCACTATAGCCTCGTCCCAAATGGCACCCTACTCCCTATACACTGCACTACGTTTGACCAGAGCCTATACATTGCACTACGTTTGACCAGAGCCTTATGGAGCCATTGGGAACGTCATGTAACGATAGTCATTTCCGTCCTCTTCGTCGGACGAGGAGAGGCGAGAAGGATCGGACCAATATGCAGCGTATTGTGAAGACATAATGATTTATTAAATTAAGACGAACACGAAGAACACTTGAACAAACTACAAAATAACAAACGACGTAAACAGACCTGAACATGAGAACTTACAGACAACGAAGAACGCAAGAACAGGAACAAACGAAACAGTCCCGTGTGGCACAAACACTGACATAGGAACAATCATCCACAAACAAACAGTGTGAACAGCCTACCTTAATATGGTTCTCAATCAGAGGAAACATAAAACACCTGCCCCTGATTGAGAACCATATCAGGCTAATTGAAAAGAACCCAACATAGAAACACATAACATAGAATGCCCACCCAGCTCACGTCCTGACCAACTAAACAAAGACAAAACAAAGGAAATAAGGTCAGGAACGTGACACGTCACCCATCCCTCTTCCTCCCCGCTGGTCTCCTTGCTTGGTAACCAATCCCTCTTCCTCCCCGCAGGTCGTCTTGCTTGGTAACCCATCCCTCTTCCTCCCCGCAATCTATAATTAGGAGTCCTGTTATCAGATGATCCTTACCCCTTAACCAGGTCACAGGCATAGTGAGGTAACTTGAGAATCATATAACCAGGCCAAAGGCATTGTGACGTAACATGAGAAGCATATAACCAGGCCACAGGCATTGTGAGGTAACTTGAGAAGCATACAACCAGGCCACAGGCATTGTGAGGTAACATGAGAAGCATATAACCAGGCCACAGGCATTGTGAGGTAACTTGAGAAGCAAACAACCAGGCCACAGGCATTGTGAGGTAACATGAGAAGCATATAACCAGGCCACAGGCATTGTGACGTAACTTGAGAAGCAAACAACCAGGCCACAGGCATTGTGACGTAACATGAGAAGCAAACAACCAGGCCACAGGCATTGTGAGGTCATTTGAGAAGCAAACAACCAGGCCACAGGCATTGTGAGGTAACTTGAGAAGCAAACAACCAGGCCACAGGCAATGTGAGGTCATTTGAGAAGCAAACAACCAGGCCACAGGCATTGTGAGGTAACTTGAGAAGCAAACAACCAGGCCACAGGCATTGTGAGGTAACTTGAGAAGCAAACAACCAGGCCACAGGCATTGTGAGGTAACTTGAGAAGCAAACAACCAGGCCACAGGCATTGTGAGGTAACTTGAGAAGCAAACAACCAGGCCACAGGCATTGTGAGGTCATTTGAGAAGCAAACAACCAGGCCACAGGCATTGTGAGGTCATTTGAGAGGCATACAACCAGGCCACAGGCATTGTGAGGTCATTTGAGAGGCATACAACCAGGCCACAGGCATTGTGAGGTCATTTGAGAGGCATACAACCAGGCCACAGGCATTGTGAGGTAATATGAGATTCACTGGGTGTTTAAATAAGAGCCTGGGGATCTTGCGTGACTAAAGAGACATCCATATTGATCACAGCACTTTATGTTTCCTGAGTGGAAGGAACCAACTTTCATCAATATCATACGACAACAACTGCTCTTAGTCCTATAGTAATAAAGTCATATGAGCAGAAGCTGGAGTCTTATATCTCCCTCACTAACTTTAAGCATCAGCTGTCAGAGCAGCTTACCGATCATTGCACCTGTACATAGCCCATCTGTATATAGCCCACCCAACTACCTCATCCCCATATCGTTTTGTTTTCTCCTTAGCACCCCAGTATCTCTACTTGCACATTCATCTTCTGTACATCTATAAATTCATCTTCACATTCATCTTCTGTACATCTATAAATTCTCAATTGTAATTATTTCGCCACTATGGCCTATTTATGTCCTTACCTCCCTAATCTTACTACATTTGCACACCCTCTATATACATTTTTCTATTGTGTTATTGACTGTACGCTTGTTTATTCCATGTGTAACTCTGTGTTTGTGTCGCACTGCTTTGTCTTTTCTTAGCCAGGTTGCAGTTGTAAATGAGAACTTGTTCTCAACTGGAGCACATGGTTAAATAAAGGTGAAATAAAATATATGTATATATATATATATATACAGTATATACTACTAATACCTGGACTAAGTCATGTAGTGACTACACAGATAGAAGATCAACTTGGTGTCTCCCGGATGAGGTAGGGAAGTTACATTCATCCACAACTGACAGGTCATCAGAGCATCTAAATACCTGAAGCCGTTGTCCATCCAAACCTCCTGCAGTCCAGTGAGTTGATACAGACTGGAGGCTGCTGTTTCTGATTGGCTAAGGCTTTACACCAGTCACTACTGGGTCTGTTTCTGATTGGCTAAGGCTTTACACTAGTCACTACTGGGTCTGTTTCTGATTGGCTAAGGCTTTACACTAGTCACTACTGGGTCTGTTTCTGATTGGCTATGGCTTTGCCCTAGTCACTACTGGGTCTGTTTCTGATTGGCTAAGGCTTTACACTAGTCACTACTGGGTCTGTTTCTGATTGGCTATGGCTTTGCACTAGTCACTACTGGGTCTGTTTCTGATTGGCTTAGGCTTTACACTAGTCACTACTGGGTCTGTTTCTGATTGGCTAAGGCTTTACACTAGTCACTACTGGGTCTGTTTCTGATTGGCTAAGGCTTTGCCCTAGTCACTACTGGGTCTGTTTCTGATTGGCTAAGGCTTTGCCCTAGTCACTACTGGGTCTGTTTCTGATTGGCTAAGGCTTTACACTAGTCACTACTGGGTCTGTTTCTGATTGGCTAAGGCTTTGCCCTAGTCACTACTGGGTCTGTTTCTGATTGGCTAAGGCTTTACACTAGTCACTACTGGGTCTGTTTCTGATTGGCTAAGGCTTTGCCCTAGTCACTACTGGGTCTGTTTCTGATTGGCTAAGGCTTTGCCCTAGTCACTACTGGGTCTGTTTCTGATTGGCTAAGGCTTTACACTAGTCACTACTGGGTCTGTTTCTGATTGGCTAAGGCTTTGCCCTAGTCACTACTGGGTCTGTTTCTGATTGGCTAAGGCTTTACACTAGTCACTACTGGGTCTGTTTCTGATTGGCTAAGGCTTTACACTAGTCACTACTGGGTCTATTTCTGATTGGCTAATGCTTTACACCAGTCACTACTAGGTCTGTTTCTGATTGGCTAAGGCTTTACACTAGTCACTACTGGGTCTGTTACTGATTGGCTAAGGCTTTACAATAGTCACTACTGGGTCTGTTTCTGATTGGCTAAGGCTTTACACTAGTCACTACTGGGACTGTTTCTGATTGGCTAAGGCTTTACACTAGTCACTACTGGGTCTTTCTGATTGGCTAAGGGTTTACACTAGTCACTACTAGGTCTGTTTCTGATTGGCTAAGGCTTTACACTAGTCACTACTGGGTCTGTTACTGATTGGCTAAGGCTTTACAATAGTCACTACTGGGTCTGTTTCTGATTGGCTAAGGCTTTACATTAGTCACTACTGGGACTGTTTCTGATTGGCTAAGGCTTTACACTAGTCACTACTGGGTCTTTCTGATTGGCTAAGGGTTTACACTAGTCACTACTGGGTCTGTTTCTGATTGGCTAAGGCTTTACACTAGTCACTTCTGGGTCTGTTTCTGATTGGCTAAGGCTTTGCCCTAGTCACTACTGGGTCTGTTTCTGATTGGCTAAGGCTTTACACTAGTCACTACTGGGTCTGTTTCTGAATGGCTAAGGCTTTGCACTAGTCACTACTGGGTCTGTTTCTGATTGGCTAAGGCTTTACACTAGTCACTACTGGGTCTGTTACTGATTGGCTAAGGCTTTACACTAGTCACTACTGGGTCTGTTTCTGATTGGCTAAGGCTTTACACTAGTCACTACTGGGACTGTTTCTGATTGGCTAAGGCTTTACACCAGTCACTACTAGGTCTGTTTCTGATTGGCTAAGGCTTTACACTAGTCACTACTGGGTCTGTTTCTGATTGGCTAAGGCTTTACACTAGTCACTACTGGGTCTATTTCTGATCGGCTGCTTTACACTAGTCACTACTGGGTCTGTTTCTGATTGGCTATGGCTTTGCACTAGTCACTACTGGGTCTATTTCTGATTGGCTAAGGCTTCACACTAGTCACTACTGGGACTGTTTCTGATTGGCTAAGGCTTTACACTAGTCACTACTGTCAGTCAACACTAGTGTCCACGCCATGGATGAGATATAGATTCAGAAGTGCTGTGAGGTGCACACACAGACAGACAGACAGACAGACAGACAGACAGACAGACAGCTCACGAGGCCCAGCCATGGCCTTAACAATGCATCACAGTCCCCATGATACATTCCTGCTGGTTCAGTTCACAGCAGGAACAGCACTACTTCAGCCATACGCAAAAACAAATGGCTCTTCATTTCACTTGTATTCAAACATAATGTGTGTATTATTACAGCCAATAGTGGATATACACTCCCATGGTCTTGTGAAGGCCAGTGTGTAAACTCATGCTGCCTATCTTTTTATTTCCTGGTTGCTTCAGGCTCTCTGTCGCTCTGCTGTTGATTTGCATGAAAGCAAAACTGCCATATCTGGGCCTCTTTTATTTATTTATTTCACCTTTATTTAACCAGGTTAGGCCAGTTGAGAACAAGTTCTCATTTACAACTGCGACCTGGCCAAGATAAAGCAAAACAGTGAGACAAAAAACAACAACACAGAGTTACACATAAACAAACGTACAGTCAATAGCACAATAGAAACATCTATGTACAGTCTTTAAATGTAGAAGAGTAGGGAGGTAAGGCAATAAATAGGCCCTAGAGGCGAAAATAATTACAATTTAGCATTAATACTGGAGTGATAGATGTGCAGATGATGATGTGCAAGTAGAGATACTGGGGTGCAAAAGAGCAAGAGGGTAAATAATAATATGGGCATGAGGTAGTTGGGTGTGCTATTTACAGATTGGCTGTATTCAGGTAGAGTGATTGGTAATCTGTTCAGACAGCTGATGCCTAAAGTTAGAGAGGGAGATATAAGACTCCAGTTTCAGTGATTTTTGCAGTTCGCTCCAGTCATTGGCAGCAGAGAACTGAAAGGAAAGGCGGCCAAAGGAAGTGTTGGCTTTGGGGATGACCAGTGCAATATACCTGCTGGAGCGCGTGCTATGGGTGGGTGTTGCTATGGTGACCAGTGAGCTGAGATAAGGCGGGGCTTTACCTAGCAAAGACTTATAGATGACCTGGAGCCAGTGGGTTTGGCGATGGATATGTAGTGAGGGCCAGCCAACGAGAGCATACAGGTCACAGTGGTGGGTCGTATATGGGGTTTTGGTGACAAAACGGATGGCACTGTGATAGACTACATCCAGTTTGCTGAGTAGAGTGTTGGGGGCTATTTTGTAATTGACATCGCCCAAGTCAAGGATCGGTAGGATAGTCAGTTTTACAAGGGTATGTTTGGCAGCATGACTGAAGGAGGCTTTGTTGCAAAATAGGAAGCTGATTCTAGATTTAATTTTGGATTGGAGATGCTTAATGTGAGTCTGGAAGGAGAGTTTACAGTCTAACACCTAGGTATTTATAGTTGTCCACATATTCTAGGTCAGAAGCGTCCAGAGTAGAGTGTGTGTGTGTGTGTGTGTGTGTGTGTGTGTGTGTGTGTGTGTGTGTGTGCGTGCGTGCGTGCGTGCGTGCGTGCGTGCGTGCGTGCGTGTGTGTGTGGTCACTCCTGAATCCTGACTCCTGTATGGTCAGGGCTGAGACTGGGGGAGTTGACGTTGAAGCAGCTAAACCCTCTAGTGGTCAGTACATTCGTCCATTCCACCAAGCTTCAATCCATAGTTCACTTCACTTGGGGAATATTGCAATAGTTTGCAGCCTGCCAGACATCCTCCATGCCGTATTTTCAAGGTAGGTTACTAAACTAACACAGCACTAATTCAGTTCTAATAATTCAGATTCGTAAACGGTTTGCACTTAAATTGCACTCTAGCTCAACTCAAATCAGAGTTTATTTGTCACGTGCACCACAGGATACAACAGGAGTAAACAGCACAGTGAAATGCTTGCTGGTCAGCTCTTCCTTAACAATGCAATTATACTAGATCACCAAAAATAAAATGCAAACCTGAATAAGAAAGAACTCGAGAATAGAAGACAGGTCCGTATCAGTACCAACCAATGACAGACAGGTCCGGATCAGTACCAACCAATGACAGACAGGTCAGTATCAGTACCAACCAATGACAGACAGGTCAGTATCAGTACCAACCAATGACAGACAGGTCCGTATCAGTACCAACCAATAGAAGACAGGTCCGTATCAGTACCAACCAATGACAGACAGGTCCGTATCAGTACCAACCAATGACAGACAGGTCAGTATCAGTACCAACCAATGACAGACAGGTCAGTATCAGTTCCAACCAATAGAAGACAGGTCAGTATCAGTACCAACCAATGACAGACAGGTCAGTATCAGTACCAACCAATGACAGACAGGTCAGTATCAGTACCAACCAATAGAAGACAGGTCAGTATCAGTACCAACCAATGACAGACAGGTCAGTATCAGTACCAACCAATAGAAGACAGGTCAGTATCAGTACCAACCAATGACAGACAGGTCCGTATCAGTACCAACCAATGACAGACAGGTCAGCATCAGTACCAACCAATGGCAGACAGGTCAGTATCAGTACCAACCAATGACAGACAGGTCAGTATCAGTACCAACCAATGACAGACAGGGCAGTATCAGTACCAACCAATGACAGACAGGGCAGTATCAGTACCAACCAATGGCAGACAGGTCAGTATCAGTACCAACCAATGGCAGACAGGTCAGTATCAGTACCAACCAATGACAGACAGGTCAGTCTCAGTACCAACCAATGACAGACAGGTCAGTATCAGTACCAACCAATAAAAGGGATCGTTGTAGTCCTGTGAGAACGAATAACACAACGGTTTAGTAAAGTTGACGAACTAAATGTGTAAATCCAAAATGTCATGAATCTGTAACAGATGAAACACAGTTGTACCCCTTTGCAGTCTGAAACAGCTGCAACTCAAACAGTAATGAGAGAGTCTGCGTACTAAAAGCTCACTGTTGAAATAATGTACAATAGGGATTTTAGTTGCTGTTGTCTAAAGAGAATGCATGTTGAAGTCCCATAGTGTGTTTCCTGGAGGTCTCATTATGGGCTTGTGTATGTTAGACACATTAGTGGTTCAGCGGGGCACCAACGTGGGGCACCAAAGTGCGGTAGAGTATCATATGTAGATTGGGCTATACAGACTATTCTGACGTGCAAACCGATGTTTAATTTCAGAATTAGAAAAGATTGTGGTTAGGGGGGGGTCAAGTGTTTGGTTAAGGTTTAGGGTTAAGGTAAAGTTCTGTTTTAGGTTTTGGATAGTTGTAAGTCAGGAAAGTCCTTATAGCTCTTCCTATCACGTTGTACTAATTAATGGGGTGGTTGGGTTTGGGTTAGTGATCGCCAAGTGGCCAAGAGGACTTCCCTGATGAAGGATGTCTGTCGGTTCCCGCTGGAACAGACTGGTGGTGCGTCGCCAGCTTAGCAACGGAACCAACCACATCTCACGCTCATTAGTGAGAGAGAGAGAGAGAGAGAGAGAGAGGTGGATGAGTGCAAGGACGATAGATAAGGAGAAGGCGACACCCAAACTTGTTGACCGACTTTGTATTTACTGTGTATGTGAGAGAGAATGATGCCGCTCCTTCTGCATCTAACGTTCGAATGTTGCTGGTGTTGAAAAGAAAAAACACGGAGTTTTTGTTGTTGTATTGCTCGACGGTAGCCTAGCGTTGGATATTTTTTTTGTATCTATAGGTTCGTGTTTTTTGGGTTGCATTTCCAAGCGATGGTGGCAGCAGAAGCAACATTTCAGCTGGTGTTTATGGAAGACTTCCCAGTTTTGCAGAGTTGCACGTTGCGAATGCAAGACTAGATGTAGCTGATTGGAGTAGCGAAATTGGTGATCACACAGCCGAGTGGGAGGAGGGGAGATTCTGAAGTGGGTTTTTCTGTGTGTGACTCTCCAGCGGCCATGTTATCCAAGAAGCCGTACGCTGCCGTCTACCCAACTGGTAAGGAACAACAATATGGAGCCGAACGGGCTAAACAATACGGTTAAAGTCACTTTGATCGCCGGCGGAATATTGTTGATGGATTTTATGCCTTTTTGTCGGGTCCTTTGTAACAAGTTTATTACACGTTTACGCCGAGTCTTGCTTCGGGTTTCCCTGGTCTGTTGACGAGGGGGTAGCCTTTGCTAAAATAGTGTATCCCTGCTCTATGTTTTGAGCAGTTAATGGCGATACATTCGGGGATTGTTTTTCCTTCTCTAAAGCCTGAAGTGTGCTGTTTGAAAAACCAAAGTCAAATGCTGGTGTGTTATTTATCCCATATGACAGTATGTGTGTCAGAGAGAACACAGGTTTATTTCTGCAAGCACGACGGAATCATATGCCCACTGGTTTCTGTGACTGGTTGGCTGTGTTGTTTTTTACGATCTCTATATGCTACACGACTATGGGGCGCAAAAGGATCTACAACCAGGGTAGCCTACATTCTGGCGGTCATCATCTGTTGTTCCAAGCACAAATAATGTGGAATTAGGCTTCCTGTTTGCCGAAGCCATTGTCGCAAAGGAGGATTTACACCTAAAATGACCCCCAAATGCCTGCTTAAATGACTATCCTTAAAAGGGATTACGGCAGAGTCCATAGCCTACTTTATAGCCTAATAACTCGTGAGGTAGCCTATGTGGGTAAATAGGCCCATTCAGATTAACCTCATTTCGTGTGTCATTTTGTACGATCTGCAGGCAAAGGGGGTGAGATCTGCCAGCTACAGTCTTCCCCCGGAATCGGAGTCGGGGGTCCCCGGGTCGGAGCAGCGACAGACCCGCCATCGCCCGTCACACTACCACCCCTCAGGAATATCAAGTCGCTCACGGTACGTAGCCTACGGAGCCCTGCTTGCCTTGTGGGTTGACTGTGGACTAAACATCGGGCTCTTCTGCCTATTGCAATGGATACAGTAGTTTAATGTAAACAGTGCATCGCTTACCTATAGGCTATAGAGACCGTAGGCAGGCTCCAGTAAAAACAGGTTTTGTTGCGAGCTGTTGCGAACAGGGAGGGTGGTCGTTACATGGTTGTTACAATGTAGCGCCGCGGTTTGGTTTAGATTCAGCTAAACGAAATGCCACCATGTAACAAGTTGTCCTGCCACACGGTCACTTGAGGTGTACATTATAGGGCATAGCACGTGTAGGGTACAGCAGGCAATATATAGATATCAAGCTATATCATGTAATCCTAGATAACACGTACACTAGTAGCCTATGTCACGTGTGCTTATTGTGCTATTTATGACAGTGGAAGGGGTACACGGTATTCGTTCTTTACGGTGCTGTAATTTTTAAGAGGATCGTAGCAGACGGCATAGGCTAGGCTAGATTTCAAGCTTGGAGCTATAACGTTAGTTAGCCTACTCAGTAATACAGTTGCAACTTGCAAAAACCCAGACACCATATTTAGGATTTTTGTTGTGCGTGTCTACAGCGGTGTTGAGTTGACAGTTCGTGGGGGATGTTAGCATGTTGTCAGACTGGTATAAAATGTGAGGCCACACGAGAAGAGTCTTGTCTCGAAGCCAGGGCCAGTGTATTGTGTGTTGTTGTGTGTGTGTGTGGGGGGGGGGGGGGATTGGGGGGGGGGGGGGGTAGCGGTAACGAACCCTTCCTTCCTGCTCGTGTTGGAACGCACATGGATTCGGAAATAGACGGTTCAGATTTAATATGAGTTTGCATGCTGTCGAAAAAGATGCCGTTTTATTTATTGTTAGGATAGTCACGTTGACAGAGATACTCAAGTAGCAGAGGCGATGTGTCTTGGGAGGTTGACACAACTCTTACTGTTGTACAGTGTAGCTACGGTAGTCAACTGATTTAGCCTACCGGATGTCTGCACATGACTTCAGACAGGGATGTCTTTATCTTATCAATCGAGACTATAAGGGACATATGTTGGGGGGTGTAAACATGAACCAAATGTTAACATGAAAGGATATTGTAATGTTTAAATACTGGTGGATAGTTAGTCCAGCAGGATCTATAAGCGTGTCCTGAAGTAATGGAGGATTTGGACTCTAGCTCAATGAAGGAGGAGCCTCCATTGCTTTATTTAGCCCTTCCTTCAAATAGCTATAAATATAGACTCAGCCAGAAGGACTAGCTCAGCAGCTTTCTCCTGACAGAGGGTTTTATTGGGCCTTGTGTTTTATCTTGAACTATGATTTACGGAAAATAAAACCTGTCCAGGAAGTTCACCGGTCTCTGTGCTGAGAGGAACAGACATATTTCTCACCAGTCTCTGTGCTGAGAGGAACAGACATATTTCTCACCAGTCTCTGTGCTGTGAGGAACAGACATATTTCTCACCAGTCTCTGTGCTGAGAGGAACAGACATATTTCTCACCAGTCTCTGTCTCTGTGCTGAGAGGAACAGACATATTTCTCACCAGTCTCTGTGCTGTGCTGTGAGGAACAGACATATTTCTCACCAGTGTCTGTGCTGAGAGGAACAGACATATTTCTCACCAGTCTCTGTCTCTGTGCTGAGAGGAACAGACATATTTCTCACCAGTCTCTGTGCTGAGAGGAACAGACCAATTTCTCACCAGTCTCTGTCTCTGTGCTGAGAGGAACAGACATATTTCTCACCAGTGTCTGTGCTGAGAGGAACAGACATATTTCTCACCAGTCTCTGTGCTGAGAGGAACAGACATATTTCTCACCAGTCTCTGTGCTGAGAGGAACAGACATATTTCTCACCAGTCTCTGTCTCTGTGCTGAGAGGAACAGACATATTTCTCACCAGTCTCTGTGCTGAGAGGAACAGACATATTTCTCACCAGTCTCTGTGCTGAGAGGAACAGACATATTTCTCACCAGTCTCTGTCTCTGTGCTGAGAGGAACAGACATATATCTCACCAGTCTCTGTCTCTGTGCTGTGAGGAACAGACATATATCTCACCAGTCTCTGTCTCTGTCCTGAGGGCAGCTATAATCAATGGTCATGCGTGTAACTCCACTGTTCTCTGAGTACTGATACTATTCCATCAGGTTATCTGTTCATTATCAGGTTCAGACAGTGTTATGTGTAATAACAATGTTGTATCATACATTCACCATGTCGCTCTCTGATCTACTCAATTATTTACCTCTAGTCATAAAGTCCATAGATTTGAACATAGATCTGACGACTCTGTAGAACTAACTTTCACTGGGGGGGGGGGGGGGGGGGGGGGGTTGGTGCCCTTCCCAATACAATTGTGAGACAATATAGTCTATCAATCAGTAGTCTAATAAAGAATTATGCAACTTAATGCAGCTACGCTGGTGCTTGGAATCATGTTATTGCAGCTACGCTCTCTGTCAGGCCTGTCCTTTGTTCAAGTAGTCCTGGTGTACATTCAAGTAGCTACGCTCCCTGTCAGGTCTGTCCTTTGTTCAAGTAGTCCTGGGGTCCATTCAAGTAGGTACGCTCCCTGTCAGGCCTGTCCTTTGTTCAAGTAGTCCTGGGGTCCATTCAAGTAGATATGCTCCCTGTCAGGCCTGTCCTTTGTTCAAGTATTCCTGGGGTCCATTCAAGTAGCTACGCTCTCTGTGAGGCCTGTCCTTTGTTCAAGTAGTCCTGTTGTCCATTCAAGTAGCTACGCTCCCTGTCAGGCCTGTCCTTTGTTCAAGTAGTCCTGGGGTCCATTCAAGTAGCTACGCTCCCTGTCAGGCCTGTCCTTTGTTCAAGTAGTCCTGGGGTCCATTCAAGTAGCTACGCTCCCTGTCAGGCCTGTCCTTTGTTCAAGTAGTCCTGGTGTCCATTCAAGTAGCTACGCTCCCTGTCAGGCCTGTCCTTTGTTCAAGTAGTCCTGGGGTCCATTCCAGGCAGGTCACTGGCAGTAACAGTTGCTCCATGTGTTACAGACAGTCATTGTTCTCCAGAGAGGAGGAGGACAGAGACACAATAAGGTCACATGTTCAGGTGTTATTAGTGGTAGAATTGGCCCATCTAATGCTGTCAAGGTCGCTAGCTCTCTGTCCACTCAGTTCCTGACTGTTTTGTTTCTTCTCCTGTTTGTCCTGAACTGAACTAACCTCATTAGTGTTGACACAAACACATCTGTTCTGGTACCAGAACCTCTGCAATACAGAGAGGGGGTGAAGACATCTGTTCTGGTACCAGAACCTCTGCAATACAGAGAGGTGGTGAATACATCTGTTCTGGTACCAGAACCTCTGCAATACAGAGAGGGGGTGAAGACATCTGTTCTGGTACCAGAACCTCTGCAATAGAGAGAGGTGGTGAAGACATCTGTTCTGGTACCAGAACCTCTGCAATACAGAGAGGGGGTGAAGACATCTGTTCTGGTACCAGAACCTCTGCAATAGAGAGAGGTGGTGAAGACATCTGTTCTGGTACCAGAACCTCTGCAGTACAGAGAGGTGGTGAAGCGAAGCCTCTTAGTGGAACACAACGCTGGGAGCAGAACACAGCTCTCCTCCCAAACAGCCCCCTATTCCCTCTCTAGTGCCCTTCCTGTGACCAAAGCCCATCAGCTCTATATGAGAATAGTGGGCTATCTGAGACGTATTTGCAGTCAGAGATATTCACTCTCTTAGTTGGGACACTGGGGGTGGGTAGGGGTGTGATAAACGACTGTGTTACCCCCGGGCCGTCTGCAGAGAGCTGGGTCTGGTTCATCACGCCCCAAACGGACTGAAACAGGGAGGGACTGACTTCTGCTACGGTGTGCTCTACTGAACACGTGTTGCGTGTGTCGTCTGGGCTACAGACCAGTGGTATCCTGTAATCTGCAGCTGTCGTCCTTTCTACCGTCTCCTTGACATGGTGGAATAACTCTACTTGACACTCTACTCTACTCTACTTGACATGGTGGAATAGACTGAGACCCACCTCTCAGTCCTGTTCTGTAGTACAGAGACCAGCTGAGACCCATCTCTCAGTCCTGTTCTGTAGTACAGAGACCAGCTGAGACCCACCTCTCAGTCCTGTTCTGTAGTACAGAGACCAGCTGAGACCCACCTCTCAGTCCTGTTCTGTAGTACAGAGACCAGCTGAGACCCACCTCTCAGTCCTGTTCTGTAGTACAGAGACCAGCTGAGACCCACCTCTCAGTCCTGTTCTGTAGTACAGAGACCAGCTGAGACCCACCTCTCAGTCCTGTTCTGTAGTACAGAGACCAGCTGAGACCCACCTCTCAGTCCTGTTCTGTAGTACAGAGACCAGCTGAGACCCACCTCTCAGTCCTGTTCTGTAGTACAGAGACCAGCTGAGACCCACCTCTCAGTCCTGTTCTGTAGTACAGAGACCAGCTGAGACCCACCTCTCAGTCCTGTTCTGTAGTACAGAGACTAGCGGAGACCCACCTCTCAGTCCTGTTCTGTAGTACAGAGACCAGCTGAGACCATCCAGGCATCAGGAACAGGAACAGGAACAGACTGACTGTCCCCTTAACCCAGAGGACTAGTACCAGCTCTGTCCTGTCTGTGTTCCAGGACAAGGAGACTAACTGTCCCCTAAACCCAGAGGACTAGTACCAGCTCTGTCCTGTCTATGTTCCAGGACAAGGAGACTGACTGTCCCCTTAACCCAGAGGACTAGTACCAGCTCTGTCCTGTCTAGGTTCCAGGGCAAGGAGACTGACTGTCCCCTTAACCCAGAGGACTAGTACCAGCTCTGTCCTGTCTGTGTTCCAGGGCAAGGAGACTGACTGTCCCCTTAACCCAGAGGACTAGTACCAGCTCTGTCCTGTCTATGTTCCAGGGCAAGGAGACTGACTGTCCCCTTAACCCAGAGGACTAGTACCAGCTCTGTCCTGTCTGTGTTCCAGGGCAAGGAGACTGACTGTCCCCTTAACCCAGAGGACTAGTACCAGCTCTGTCCTGTCTGTGTTCCAGGACAAGGAGACTGACTGTCCCCTTAACCCAGAGGACTAGTACCAGCTCTGTCCTGTCTGTGTTCCAGGGCAAGGAGACTGACTGTCCCCTTAACCCAGAGGACTAGTACCAGCTCTGTCCTGTCTGTGTTCCAGGACAAGGAGACTGACTGTCCCCTTAACCAAGAGGACTAGTACCAGCTCTGTCCTGTCTGTGTTCCAGGACAAGGAGACTAACTGTCCCCTAAACCCAGAGGACTAGTACCAGCTCTGCCCTGTCTGTGTTCCAGGGCAAGGAGACTGACTGTCCCCTTAACCCAGAGGACTGGTACCAGCTCTGTCCTGTCTGTGTTCCAGGACAAGGAGACTGACTGTCCCCTTAACCCAGAGGACTAGTACCAGCTCTGTCCTGTCTGTGTTCCAGGACAAGGAGACTAACTGTCCCCTAAACCCAGAGGACTGGTACCAGCTCTGTCCTGTCTGTGTTCCAGGGGAAGGAGACTGACTGTCCCCTAAACCCAGAGGACTAGTACCAGCTCTGTCCTGTCTGTGTTCCAGGACAAGGAAACTAACTGTCCCCTAAACCCAGAGGACTGGTACCAGCTCTGTCCTGTCTGTGTTCCAGGGCAAGGAGACTGACTGTCCCCTAAACCCAGAGGACTAGTACCAGCTCTGTCCTGTCTGTGTTCCAGGGCAAGTGTCAGAGTTAGAGACAGACAGATGTACAACAAGCCGATGTTTCTTTAAAAGTCATTCCCTGTCACCGTGTGTATTGGTATCATAGCTACAGTACAGTTAGTAGGAGCTAGCGGGCTGTTTGTGTTACACGGTCCTCTCTCTATCCAGGGATCTGCCACCTAGGCCGAATAACAAGCAAATCCACCAGGGTCTGTTGAAGGAAAGACAAGCAGCAGAACCCTTGTTTACCCGTCATAATACAACAACACCACTAGGAGACCCGTCTGTTACTGTCCTCTGATACGTTGTGACCAGTCTCTGTTACTGTCCTCTGATACGTTCTGACCAGTCTGTTACTGTCCTCTGATACGTTGTGACCAGTCTCTGTTACTGTCCTCTGATACGTTGTGACCAGTCTGTTACTGTCCTCTGATACGTTGTGACCCGTCTCTGTTACTGTCCTCTGATACGTTGTGACCAGTCTCTGTTACTGTCCTCTGATACGCTGTGACCAGTCTCTGTTACTGTCCTCTGATACGTTGAGACCAGTCTCTGTTACTGTCCTCTGATACGCTGTGACCAGTCTCTGTTACTGTCCTCTGATACGTTGTGACCAGTCTCTGTTACTGTCCTCTGATACGTTGTGACCAGTCTCTGTTACTGTCCTCTGATACGCTGTGACCAGTCTCTGTTACTGTCCTCTGATACGTTGTGACCAGTCTCTGTTACTGTCCTCTGATACGTTGTGACCAGTCTCTGTTACTGTCCTCTGATACGTTGTGACCAGTCTCTGTTACTGTCCTCTGATACGTTGTGACCAGTCTCTGTTACTGTCCTCTGATACGCTGTGACCAGTCTGTTACTGTCCTCTGATACGCTGTGACCAGTCTGTTACTGTCCTCTGATACGCTGTGACCAGTCTCTGTTACTGTCCTCTGATACGTTGAGACCAGTCTCTGTTACTGTCCTCTGATACGCTGTGACCAGTCTGTTACTGTCCTCTGATACGCTGTGACCAGTCTGTTACTGTCCTCTGATACGTTGAGACCAGTCTCTGTTACTGTCCTCTGATACGTTGTGACCAGTCTCTGTTACTGTCCTCTGATACGCTGTGACCAGTCTGTTACTGTCCTCTGATACGCTGTGACCAGTCTGTTACTGTCCTCTGATACGTTGAGACCAGTCTCTGTTACTGTCCTCTGATACATTGTGACCAGTCTCTGTTACTGTCCTCTGATACGTTGTGACCAGTCTCTGTTACTGTCCTCTGATACGTTGTGATGAAGTATCACACAGTAACCTCTTGGTGCGTCTGAAGTGGCCCCCTATTCCCTTTATAGCGCACTATAAAGTATACACACAACAGTAGTGCACTATGCAGGGAATAGGGTGACGTTTGGGACACGGCCCGAGGCGAATAGAGGAAGTTAGAAGTGAAATGACCATCGGGTTAGAGTGCAGACAGAGTAATTAACTAGTTCTACCAGCTGATTACAGTGTAATGTATAGAATACCTGCTGTATTGACACAGACTCTAGTCTACAGAGTACTTAACCAGTTCTACCAGCTGATTACAGTGTAATGTATAGAATACCTGCTGTATTGACACAGACTCTAGTGTACAGAGTACTTAACCAGTTCTACCAGCTGATTACAGTGTAATGTATAGAATACCTGCTGTATTGACACAGACTCTAGTCTACAGAGTACTTAACCAGTTCTACCAGCTGATTACAGTGTAATGTATAGAATACCTGCTGTATTGACACAGACTCTAGTGTACAGAGTACTTAACCAGTTCTACCAGCTGATTACAGTGTAATGTATAGAATACCTGCTGTATTGACACAGACTCTAGTCTACAGAGTACTTAACCAGTTCTACCAGCTGATTACAGTGTAATGTATAGAATACCTGCTGTATTGACACAGACTCTAGTCTACAGAGTACTTAACCAGTTCTACCAGCTGATTACAGTGTAATGTATAGAATACCTGCTGTATTGACACAGACTCTAGTCTACAGAGTAATTAACTAGTTCTACCAGCTGATTACAGTGTAATGTATAGAATACCTGCTGTATTGACACAGACTCTAGTCTACAGAGTAATGAACCAGTTCTACCAGCTGATTACAGCGTAATGTATAGAATACCTGCTGTATTGACACAGACTCTAGTCTACAGAGTAATGAACCAGTTCTAACAGCTGATTACAGTGTAATGTATATAATCCCTGCTGTATTGAGACAGACTCTAGTCTACAGAGTAATTAACTAGTTCTACCAGCTGATTACAGTGTAATGTATAGAATACCTGCTGTATTGACACAGACTCTAGTCTACAGAGTAATGAACCAGTTCTACCAGCTGATTACAGTGTAATGTATAGAATACCTGCTGTATTGAGACAGACTCTAGTGTACAGAGTACTTAACCAGTTCTAACAGCTGATTACAGTGTAATGTATATAATCCCTGCTGTATTGAGACAGACTCTAGTCTACAGAGTAATTAACTAGTTCTACCAGCTGATTACAGTGTAATGTATAGAATACCTGCTGTATTGAGACAGACTCTAGTCTACAGAGTAATTAACTAGTTCTACCAGCTGATTACAGTGTAATGTATAGAATACCTGCTGTATTGAGACAGACTCTAGTCTACAGAGTAATTAACCAGTTCTACCAGCTGATTACAGTGTAATGTATAGAATACCTGCTGTATTGACACAGACTCTGGTCTGTCTAGTCTACAGACAGGACAGTAGGGGTCTGTCTAGTCTACAGACAGGACAGTAGTGGTCTGTCTAGTCTACAGACAGGACAGTAGTGGTCTGTCTAGTCTACAGACAGGACAGTAGGGGTCTGTCTAGTCTACAGACAGGGCAGTAGGGGTCTGTCTAGTCTACAGACAGGACAGTAGTGGTCTGTCTAGTCTACAGACAGGGCAGTAGTGGTCTGTCTAGTCTACAGACAGGACAGTAGTGGTCTGTCTAGTCTACAGACAGGGCAGTAGTGGTCTGTCTAGTCTACAGACAGGGCAGTAGTGGTCTGTCTAGTCTACAGACAGGACAGTAGTGGTCTGTCTAGTCTACAGACAGGACAGTAGTGGTCTGTCTAGTCTACAGACAGGGCAGTAGTGGTCTGTCTAGTCTACAGACAGGACAGTAGTGGTCTGTCTAGTCTACAGACAGGGCAGTAGTGGTCTGTCTAGTCTACAGACAGGACAGTAGTGGTCTGTCTAGTCTACAGACAGGGCAGTAGTGGTCTGTCTAGTCTACAGACAGGACAGTAGTGGTCTGTCTAGTCTACAGACAGGACAGTAGTGGTCTGTCTAGTCTACAGACAGGACAGTAGTGGTCTGTCTAGTCTACAGACAGGACAGTAGTGGTCTGTCTAGTCTACAGACAGGACAGTAGGGGTCTGTCTAGTCTACAGACAGGACAGTAGGGGTCTGTCTAGTCTACAGACAGGACAGTAGTGGTCTGTCTAGTCTACAGACAGGACAGTAGTGGTCTGTCTAGTCTACAGACAGGACAGTAGTGGTCTGTCTAGTCTACAGACAGGACAGGACAGTAGTGGTCTGTCTAGTCTACAGACAGGACAGTAGTGGTCTGTCTAGTCTACAGACAGGACAGTAGTGGTCTGTCTAGTCTACAGACAGGACAGTAGTGGTCTGTCTAGTCTACAGACAGGACAGTAGTGGTCTGTCTAGTCTACAGACAGGACAGTAGTGGTCTGTCTAGTCTACAGACAGGACAGTAGTGGTCTGTCTAGTCTACAGACAGGACAGTAGTGGTCTGTCTAGTCTACAGACAGGACAGTAGTGGTCTGTCTAGTCTACAGACAGGACAGTAGGGGTCTGTCTAGTCTACAGACAGGACAGTAGGGGTCTGTCTAGTCTACAGACAGGACAGTAGTGGTCTGTCTAGTCTACAGACAGGACAGTAGTGGTCTGTCTAGTCTACAGACAGGACAGTAGTGGTCTGTCTAGTCTACAGACAGGACAGGACAGTAGTGGTCTGTCTAGTCTACAGACAGGACAGTAGTGGTCTGTCTAGTCTACAGACAGGACAGTAGTGGTCTGTCTAGTCTACAGACAGGACAGTAGTGGTCTGTCTAGTCTACAGACAGGACAGTAGTGGTCTGTCTAGTCTACAGACAGGACAGTAGTGGTCTGTCTAGTCTACAGACAGGACAGTAGTGGTCTGTCTAGTCTACAGACAGGACAGTAGTGGTCTGTCTAGTCTACAGACAGGGCAGTAGTGGTCTGTCTAGTCTACAGACAGGACAGTAGTGGTTTCTGGAGGGAGAGAAGTGTGTGTGTGTGTGTGTGTGTGTGCGGTGCGGTGTGTGTAAGCAGTAGGACAGGAGGAATAGACAAACCCCTGCCTGAACGAAGCAACAGGATGTTGCAGAGAGAGAAAGATGCCTGCCGAGCGACGAGGTAATCACCTAATCTACTGAGGAAGGGTCTGGCGGGGAGACAGCTCAGGAACACAGGAAGTACACTAATAACAATCCTGGTAAACATGTATAAGAAAGAACGAGCTACGTACACAGAGGATTGAAGTTAATATGAAAGGACATTTCCCCAAAACAACCTATAACTTCTCTCTTCGCATCCTGAATGTAGGGGCATATTGTACATGTCATTCTCTATGGATTTCACTAGGCATCCTGAATGTAGGGGCAGATTGTACATGTCATTCTCTATGGATTTCACTAGGCATCCTGAATGTAGGGGCAGATTGTACATGTCATTCTCTATGGATTTCACTAGGCATCCTGAATGTAGGGGCAGATTGTACATGTCATTCTCTATGGATTTCACTAGGCATCCTGAATGTAGGGGCAGATTGTACATGTCATTCTCTATGGATTTCACTAGGCATCCTGAATGTAGGAGCAGATTGTACATGTCATTCTCTATGGATTTCACTACGCATCCTGAATGTAGGGGCATATTGTACATGTCATTCTCTATGGATTTCACTAGGCATCCTGAATGTAGGGGCATATTGTACATGTCATTCTCTATGGATTTCACTACGCATCCTGAATGTAGGAGCAGATTGTACATGTCATTCTCTATGGATTTCACTAGGCATCCTGAATGTAGGGGCAGATTGTACATGTCATTCTCTATGGATTTCACTAGGCATCCTGAATGTAGGGGCATATTGTACATGTCATTCTCTATGGATTTCACTAGGCATCCTGAATGTAGGGGCATATTGTACATGTCATTCTCTATGGATTTCACTACGCATCCTGAATGTAGGGGCAGATTGTACATGTCATTCTCTATGGATTTCACTAGGCATCCTGAATGTAGGGGCAGATTGTACATGTCATTCTCTATGGATTTCACTAGGCATCCTGAATGTAGGGGCATATTGTACATGTCATTCTCTATGGATTTCACTAGGAAGACTCTAGTGACTAGTCTGACCTGGTAGTGACTAGTCTGACCTGGTAGTGACTAGTCTGACCTGGTAGTGACTAGTCTGACCTGGTAGTGACTAGTCTGACCTGGTAGTGACTAGTCTGACCTGGTAGTGACTAGGCTGACCTGGTAGTGACTAGTTTGGCCTGGTAGTGACTAGTCTGACCTGGTAGTGACTAGTGTGGCCTGGTAGTGACTAGTCTGACCTGGTAGTGACTAGTCTGACCTAGTAGTAACTAGTCTGACCTGGTAGTGACTAGTGTGACCTGGTAGTGACTAGTGTGGCCTGGTAGTGACTCGTCTGACCTGGTAGTGACTAGTCTGGCCTGGTAGTGACTAGTCTGACCTGGTAGTGACTAGTCTGACCTGGTAGTAACTAGTCTGACCTGGTAGTGACTGGTGTGACCTGGTAGTGACTAGTCTGGCCTGGTAGTGACTCGTCTGACCTGGTAGTGACTAGTCTGACCTGGTAGGGACTAGTCTGGCCTGGTAGTGACTAGTCTGACCTGGTAGTGACAAGGCTGACCTGGTAGTGACTAGTCTGGCCTGGTAGTGACTAGTCTGACCATGTAGTGACAAGGCTGACCTGGTAGTGACTAGTCTGACCTGGTAGTGACTAGTCTAACCTGGTAGTGACTAGTCTGACCTGGTAGTGACTAGTCTGACCTGGTAGTGACTAGTCTGACCTGGTAGTGACTAGTCTGACCTGGTAGTGACTAGTCTGACCTGGTAGTGACTAGTCTGACCTGGTAGTGACTAGTCTGACCTGGTAGTGACTAGTCTGACCTGATAGTGACTAGTCTGACCTGGTAGTGACTAGTCTGACCTGGTAGTGACTAGTCTGACCTGGTAGTGACTAGGCTGACCTGGTAGTGACTAGTTTGGCCTGGTAGTGACTAGTCTGACCTGGTAGTGACTAGTGTGGCCTGGTAGTGACTAGTCTGACCTGGTAGTGACTAGTCTGACCTAGTAGTAACTAGTCTGACCTGGTAGTGACTAGTGTGACCTGGTAGTGACTAGTGTGGCCTGGTAGTGACTCGTCTGACCTGGTAGTGACTAGTCTGGCCTGGTAGTGACTAGTCTGACCTGGTAGTGACTAGTCTGACCTGGTAGTAACTAGTCTGACCTGGTAGTGACTGGTGTGACCTGGTAGTGACTAGTCTGGCCTGGTAGTGACTCGTCTGACCTGGTAGTGACTAGTCTGACCTGGTAGGGACTAGTCTGGCCTGGTAGTGACTAGTCTGACCTGGTAGTGACAAGGCTGACCTGGTAGTGACTAGTCTGGCCTGGTAGTGACTAGTCTGACCATGTAGTGACAAGGCTGACCTGGTAGTGACTAGTCTGACCTGGTAGTGACTAGTCTAACCTGGTAGTGACTAGTCTGACCTGGTAGTGACTAGTCTGACCTGGTAGTGACTAGTCTGACCTGGTAGTGACTAGTCTGACCTGGTAGTGACTAGTCTGACCTGGTAGTGACTAGTCTGACCTGGTAGTGACTAGTCTGACCTGGTAGTGACTAGTCTGACCTGATAGTGACTAGTCTGACCTGGTAGTGACTAGTCTGACCTGGTAGTGACTAGTCTGACCTGGTAGTGACTAGGCTGACCTGGTAGTGACTAGTTTGGCCTGGTAGTGACTAGTCTGACCTGGTAGTGACTAGTGTGGCCTGGTAGTGACTAGTCTGACCTGGTAGTGACTAGTCTGACCTAGTAGTAACTAGTCTGACCTGGTAGTGACTAGTGTGACCTGGTAGTGACTAGTGTGGCCTGGTAGTGACTCGTCTGACCTGGTAGTGACTAGTCTGGCCTGGTAGTGACTAGTCTGACCTGGTAGTGACTAGTCTGACCTGGTAGTAACTAGTCTGACCTGGTAGTGACTGGTGTGACCTGGTAGTGACTAGTCTGGCCTGGTAGTGACTCGTCTGACCTGGTAGTGACTAGTCTGACCTGGTAGGGACTAGTCTGGCCTGGTAGTGACTAGTCTGACCTGGTAGTGACAAGGCTGACCTGGTAGTGACTAGTCTGGCCTGGTAGTGACTAGTCTGACCATGTAGTGACAAGGCTGACCTGGTAGTGACTAGTCTGACCTGGTAGTGACTAGTCTAACCTGGTAGTGACTAGTCTGACCTGGTAGTGACTAGTCTGACCTGGTAGTGACTAGTCTGAGCTGGTAGTGACTAGTCTGACCTGGTAGTGACTAGTCTGACCTGGTAGTGACTAGTCTGACCTGGTAGTGACTAGTGTGACCTGGTAGTGACTATCCTGACCTGGTCTGGTCAGTAATGTTATGCAGAGTAAGGGAGGGTATAGGGCTGGTCAGTAATGTTATACAGAGTAAGGGAGGGTATAGGGCTGGTCAGTAATGTTATGCAGAGTAAGGGAGGGTATAGGGCTGGTCAGTAATGTTATGCAGAGTAAGGGAGGGTATAGGGCTGGTCAGTAATGTTATACAGAGTAAGGGAGGGTATAGGGCTGGTCAGTAATGTTATGCAGAGTAAGGGAGGGTATAGGACTGGTCAGTAATGTTATGCAGAGTAAGGGAGGGTATAGGGCTGGGCAGTAATGTTATGCAGAGTAAGGGAGGGTATAGGACTGGTCAGTAATGTTATGCAGAGTAAGGGAGGGTATAGGACTGGACTGGTCAGTAATGTTATACAGAGTAAGGGAGGGTATAGGGCTGGACTGGTCAGTAATGTTATGCAGAGTAAGGGAGGGTATAGGGCTGGACTGGTCAGTAATGTTATACAGAGTAAGGGAGGGTATAGGGCTGGACTGGTCAGTAATGTTATACAGAGTAAGGGAGGGTATAGGGCTGGTCAGTAATGTTATACAGAGTAAGGGAGGGTATAGGGCTGGACTGGTCAGTAATGTTATACAGAGTAAGGGAGGGTATAGGGCTGGACAGTAATGTTATGCAGAGTAAGGGAGGGTATAGGACTGGACTGGTCAGTAATGTTATACAGAGTAAGGGAGGGTATAGGACTGGACTGGTCAGTAATGTTATGCAGAGTAAGGGAGGGTATAGGGCTGGACTGGTCAGTAATGTTATGCAGAGTAAGGGAGGGTATAGGGATGGACTGGTCAGTAATGTTATGCAGAGTAAGGGAGGGTATAGGGCTGGTCAGTAATGTCATGCAGAGTAAGGGAGGGTATAGGACTGGTCAGTAATGTTATGCAGAGTAAGGGAGGGTATAGGGCTGGTAAGTAATGTTATGCAGAGTAAGGGAGGGTATAGGACTGGACTGGTCAGTAATGTTATACAGAGTAAGGGAGGGTATAGGGCTGGACTGGTCAGTAATGTTATACAGAGTAAGGGAGGGTATAGTGCTGGTCAGTAATGTTATGCAGAGTAAGGGAGGGTATAGGGCTGGACAGTAATGTTATGCAGAGTAAGGGAGGGTATAGGCCTGGACTGGTCACTAATGTTATGCAGAGTAATTGAGGGTATAGGGCTGGTCAGTAATGTTATGCAGAGTAAGGGAGGGTATAGGGCTGGTCAGTAATGTTATGCAGAGTAAGAGAGGGTATAGGGCTTGACTGGTCAGTAATGTTATGCAGAGTAAGAGAGGGTATAGGGCTGGACTGGTCAGTAATGTTATACAGAGTAAGGGAGGGTAAGGGGTTGGTCAGTACTGTTATACAGAGTAAGGGAGGGTATAGGGCTGGTCAGTAATGTTATGCAGAGTAAGGGAGGGTATAGGGCTGGTCAGTAATGTTATGCAGAGTAAGGGAGGGTATAGGGCTGGACTGGTCAGTAATGTTATGCAGAGTAAGGGAGGGTATAGGGCTGGACTGGTCAGTAATGTTATCTAGAGTAAGGGAGGGTATAGGGCTGGACAGTAATGTTATGCAGAGTAAGGGAGGGTATAGGGCTGGACTGGTCAGTAATGTTATACAGAGTAAGGGAGGGTATAGGGCTGGTCAGTAATGTTATGTAGAGTAAGGGAGGGTATAAGGCTGGTCTGGTCAGTAATGTTATGCAGAGTAAGGGAGGGTATAGGGCTGGACTGGTCAGTAATGTTATGCAGAGAAAGGGAGGGTATAGGGCTGGTCAGTAATGTTATGCAGAGTAAGGGAGGGTATAGGGCTGGTCAGTAATGTTATGCAGAGTAAGGGAGGGTATAGGGCTGGTCAGTAATGTTATGCAGAGTAAGGGAGGGTATAGGACTGGTCAGTAATGTTATGCAGAGTAAGGGAGGGTATAGGGCTGGTCAGTAATGTTATGCAGAGTAAGGGAGGGTATAGGGCTGGTCAGTAATGTTATGCAGAGTAAGGGAGGGTATAGGGCTGGTCAGTAATGTTATACAGAGTAAGGGAGGGTATAGGGCTGGTCAGTAATGTTATGCAGAGTAAGGGAGGGTATAGGGCTGGTCAGTAATGTTATGCAGAGTAAGGGAGGGTATAGGGCTGGTCAGTAATGTCATACAGAGGTAAGGGAGGGTATAGGGCTGGGCAGTAATGTCATGCAGAGTAAGGGAGGGTATAGGACTGGTCAGTAATGTTATACAGAGTAAGGGAGGGTATAGGTCTGGTCAGTAATGTTATGCAGAGTGAGGGAGGGTATAGGGCTGGGCTGGTCAGTAATGTTATGCAGAGTAAGGGAGGGTATAGGACTGGTCAGTAATGTTATGCAGAGTAAGGGAGGGTATAGGGCTGGTCAGTAATGTTATGCAGAGTAAGGGAGGGTATAGGGCTGGTCAGTAATGTTATGCAGAGTAAGGGAGGGTATAGGGCTGGTCAGTAATGTTATGTAGAGTAAGGGAGGGTGTAGGGCTGGACTGGTCAGTAATGTTATACAGAGTAAGGGAGGGTATAGGGCTGGTCAGTAATGTTATACAGAGTAAGGGAGGGTATAGGGCTGGACTGGTCAGTAATGTTATACAGAGTAAGGGAGGGTATAGGGCTGGTCAGTAATGTTATACAGAGTAAGGGAGGGTATAGGGCTGGTCAGTAATGTTATGCAGAGTAAGGGAGGGTATAGGGCTGGGCAGTAATGTTATGCAGAGTAAGGGAGGGTATAGGGCTGGGCTGGTCAGTAATGTTATGCAGAGTAAGGGAGGGTATAGGACTGGTCAGTAATGTTATGCAGAGTAAGGGAGGGTATAGGGCTGGTCAGTAATGTTATGCAGAGTAAGGGAGGGTATAGGGCTGGACAGTAATGTTATGCAGAGTAAGGGAGGGTATAGGGCTGGTCAGTAATGTTATACAGAGTAAGGGAGGGTATAGGGCTGGGCTGGTCAGTAATGTTATGCAGAGTAAGGGAGGGTATAGGGCTGGTCAGTAATGTTATGCAGAGTAAGGGAGGGTATAGGGCTGGTCAGTAATGTTATGCAGAGTAAGGGAGGGTATAGGACTGGACTGGTCAGTAATGTTATGCAGAGTAAGGGAGGGTATAGGGCTGGTCAGTAATGTTATGCAGAGTAAGGGAGGGTATAGGGCTGGTCAGTAATGTTATGCAGAGTAAGGGAGGGTATAGGACTGGACTGGTCAGTAATGTTATGCAGAGTAAGGGAGGGTATAGGGCTGGACTGGTCAGTAATGTTATGCAGAGTAAGGGAGGGAATAGGGCTGGACTGGTCAGTAATGTTATGCAGAGTAAGGGAGGGTATAGGGCTGGTCAGTAATGTTATGCAGAGTAAGGGAGGGTATAGGGCTGGTCAGTAATGTTATGCAGAGTAAGGGAGGGTATAGGACTGGTCAGTAATGTTATACAGAGTAAGGGAGGGTATAGGGCCTGGCAGCGAGCAGCAGTCAGTACTTCTAACTGAGGAGGTGAACACTCACTAAGAGACAGCCGAGGCCCCATGGGAGCTGATCCCTTGAATCATGTTGAGTCTGGAAATCCAGTTTGTTCACCATTATGTCCTATTTCACAATCCTCCTGCAGCACACACACACACACACACACGCTCACACACGCTCACACACACACACACACACACACACACACACACACACACACACACACACACACACACACACACACACACACACACACACACACACACACACACACACGCGCAGACACACACACACACACACACACACACACACACACACACACACACACACACACACACACACACACACACACACACACACACACACACACACGCGACGCACACACACACACACACACACACACACACACACACACACACACACACACACACACACACACGCAGACGCACACACACGCACACGCACACACGCACACGCAGACGCACACACACACATACACGCTCACACATACACGCTCACACACACACGCTCACACACACACGCTCTCACACACATCCACACGCGCAGACACACACACTCACACATACACTCACACATACACGCTCACACATACACGCTCACACACACGCTCACACACACACGCTCACACACACACGCTCACACACACACGCTCACACACACACACACACACACACACACACACACACACACACACACACACACACACACACACACACGCTCACACACACACACACACACACACACACACACACGCTCACACACACACGCTCACACACACACGCTCACACACACACTCTTGATAGGCTCTATGTCGAGCACTGTCTTTTCTGTTGATTTGGTCCAGAGCAGAGGAGGACGGGGAGTGAGAGAGTCCCCCTTTGTCTTCTGTTGTCTCCTCCCCCATTCCTTTATCAGCTGGACTAGTATAGTAACACAGCTCTCCCTACAGCGTCCTTCTTCCTGGTTCCTTTATCAGCTGGACTAGTATAGTAACACAGCTCTCCCTATGTAACAGTCCTGACCTGTTTTATGTTTTTTTTTATGTGTTTATGGTCAGGGCATGTTTTTGGGTGGGCAGTCTATGTTATCTGTTTCTATGTTGGTTGTGGTTGCCTGGTATGGCTCTTAATTAGAGGCAGGTGTTTTGCGTTCTCCTCTAATTAAGAGTCATATTTAGGTAGGGTGTTCTCACTGTTTGTTTGTGGGTGATTGTCTCCTGTGTCGTGTAATGTATGTACCATACGGGACTGTTTGGCTGTTCGTTTTCGTTTCGATGTCGTCTGTTTCCTGTCCGTGAGTTTACGTGTAGTTATGTAAGTTTATGTTCAGGTTTCGTTGACTTCGTTTTCTTGTTTTGTAAAGTTGAAAGTGTTTTGTTTTTCGTGTTGCCATCATCATCGTGTTAAATAAAAAGATGGCTTATTTCCCTGAAGCTGCATTTTGGTCTGATGATCCTTCTCTCCTCTCCTCGTCTGAGAATGAGGAGAGCGACAGCCGTTACAGAATCACCCACCACGCTAAGACCAAGCGGCAAGGGAAAACTCAATGGAGTAAGGGACAGGTAAACCAGGACTCATGGACATGGGAGGAAATATTGGATGGAAAGGGACCATGGACTCAACCAGGAGAATATCGCCGCCCTAAAGCTGAGCTGGAGGCAGCGAAGGCAGAGAGGCGGAGATATGAAGAGGCAGCAAGGAGACGTGGCTGGAAGCCCGAAAAGCCATGGGAGCAGCAGGAGGCACTGAGGAGAGCAGAGGCTACCGGAGAGAGGAACCGGAGCTATGAGGGAACGCGTCTGGCACGGAAGCCCAAAAAGCCCGTAAGTAATTCCCAAAAATTTATTGGGGGGGGGCTAGGAGGTAGTGGGCCAAGGGCAGGTAGGAGACCTGCGCCCACTTCCCAGGCTTACCGTGGAGAGCGGGAGTACGGGCAGGCGCCGTGTTACGCAGTAGAGCTCACGGTGTCTCCTGTACGAGTGCATAGCCCAGTGCGGGTTATTCCACCTCCCCGCACTGGTAGGGCTAGATTGGGTATTGAGCCAGGTGTCATGAGGCCGGCTCAACGCGTCTGGTCTCCAGTGCGTCTCCTCGGGCCGGCATACATGGCACCTGCCTTACGCATGGTTTCCCCGGTTCGCCTACATAGCCCGGTGCGGGTTATTCCACCTCCCTGCACTGGTCGGGCGACCGGGAGCATTCAACCAGGTAAGGTTGGGCAGGCTCAATGCTCAAGAGTGCCAGTACGTCTCCACGGTCCGGTATTTCCGGCGCCACCTCCCCGCCCCAGCCTAGTACCTACAGTGCCTACACTACGCACTAGGCTACCAGTGCGTCTCCTGAGCCCAGTTCCTCCTCCACGCACTCTCTCTGTAGTGCGTGTATCCAGTTCGGTGCCTCCAGTTCCGGCACCACGCACAAAGCCTCCTGTGCGTCTCCAGAGCCTTGAACACACTGTATATTCTCCCCCTACTAATCCTGATGTGCTTGTCCTCAGCCCGGTGTCACCAGTGCCGGTACCTCGCATCAGGTATAGAGTGGGCTTTGAGAATACAGTGTGCCCTGTCCCTGCTCCCCGCACTAGTAGGAAGGTGCTTATCCTTAGCCCGGTGCCTCCAGTTCCGGCACCACGCACCAGGTCTACAGTGCGCCGTATCCGGCCAGAGCCATCCGTCTCACCAGCGCCATCTGAGCCATCCGTCTCCCCAGCGCCATCTGAGCCATCCGTCTCCCCAGCGCCATCTGAGCCATCCGTCTCCCCAGCGCCGTCTGAGTCATCCGTCTGCCAGGAGCCTGCAAAGCCGCCCGTCTGCCAGGAGCCTGCAAAGCCGCCCGTCTGCCATGAGCCTGCAAAGCCGCCCGTCTGCCATGAGCCTACAGAGCCATCCGCCAGACAGGAGCCGCTAGAGCCGTCAGCCAGACAGGAGCCGCTAGAGCCGCCCGCCAGACAGGATCTGCCAGAGCCGCCCGCCAGACAGGATCTGCCAGAGCCGCCCGCCAGACAGGATCTGCCAGAGCCGCCCGCCAGACAGGATCTGCCAGAGCCGCCAACCAGACAGGATCTGCCAGAGCCGCCAACCAGACAGGATCTGCCAGAGCCGCCAGAGAGCCATGAGCAGCCAGAGCCGTCAGAGAGCCATGAGCAGCCAGAGCCGTCAGAGAGCCATGAGCAGCCAGAGCCGTCAGAGAGCCATGAGCAGCCAGAGCCGTCAGAGAGCCATGAGCAGCCAGAGCCGTCAGAGAGCCATGAGCGTCGAGAGCCGTCAGCCTGCCATGAGCGTCGAGAGCCGTCAGCCTGCCATGAGCGTCGAGAGCCGTCAGCCTGCCATGAGCGTCGAGAGCCGTCAGCCTGCCATGAGCGTCGAGAGCCGTCAGCCTGCATAGACCTGCCAGAGTCCCTCAGCCAGGATCTGCCAGAGTATATCAGCCGGGACCTGCCCCTTGTCCCGGTGCTGCCCCTTGTCCCGGTGCTGGTCTTTATCCCGGTGCTGCCCCTTGTCCCGGTGCTGCCCCTTGTCCCGGTGCTGCCCCTTGTCCCGGTGCTGCCCCTTGTCCCGGTGCTGCCCCTTGTCCCGGTGCTGCCCCTTCTCCTGGTGCTGGCCGTTTATTTAGGGGATGTGAGTTTTAGGGTGGTCATTAGGAGGGGTAGACAGAAGCGTTGGGTGACTATGGTGGTGTGGGGACAGCGTCCAGAGCCGGAGCCACCACCGTGGTCAACTGCCCACCCAGACCCTCCCCTGGACTTTGTGCTGGTGCGACCGGCGTTCGCACCTTGAGGGGGGGGGGTTCTGTAACAGTCCTGACCTGTTTTATGTTGTTTTTTATGTGTTTATGGTCAGGGCATGTTTGTTGGTGGGCAGTCTATGTTATCTGTTTCTATGTTGGTTGTGGTTGCCTGGTATGGCTCTTAATTAGAGGCAGGTGTTTTGCGTTCTCCTCTAATTAAGAGTCATATTTAGGTAGGGTGTTCTCACTGTTTGTTTGTGGGTGATTGTCTCCTGTGTCGTGTAATGTATGTACCATACGGGACTGTTTGGCTGTTCGTTTTCGTTTCGATGTCGTCTGTTTCCTGTCCGTGAGTTTACGTGTAGTTATGTAAGTTTATGTTCAGGTTTCGTTGACTTCGTTTTCTTGTTTTGTAAAGTTGAAAGTGTTTTGTTTTTCGTGTTGCCATCATCATCGTGTTAAATAAAAAGATGGCTTATTTCCCTGAAGCTGCATTTTGGTCTGATGATCCTTCTCTCCTCTCCTCGTCTGAGGATGAGGAGAGCGACAGCCGTTACACCCTACAGCTTCCTTCTTCCTGGTTCCTTTATCAGCTGGACTAGTATAGTAACACAGCTCTCCCTACAGCTTCCTTCTTCCTGGTTCCTTTATCAGCTGGACTAGTATAGTAACACAACTCTCCCTACAGCTTCCTTCTTCCTGGTTCCTTTATCAGCTGGACTAGTATAGTAACACAGCTCTCCCTACAGCTTCCTTCTTCCTGGTTCCTTTATCAGCTGGACTAGTATAGTAACACAGCTCTCCCTACAGCTTCCTTCTTCCGGGTTCCTTTATCATCTGGACTAGTATAGTAACACAACTCTCCCTACAGCTTCCTTCTTCCTGGTTCCTTTATCAGCTGGACTAGTATAGTAACACAACTCTCCCTACAGCTTCCTTCTTCCTTGTTCCTTTATCAGCTGGACTAGTATAGTAACACAGCTCTCCCTACAGCTTCCTTCTTCCTGGTTCCTTTATCAGCTGGACTAGTATAGTAACACAGCTCTCCCTACAGCTTCCTTCTTCCTGGTTCCTTTATCAGCTGGACTAGTATAGTAACACAGCTCTCCTTACAGCTTCCTTCTTCCTGGTTCCTTTATCAGCTGGACTAGTATAGTAACACAGCTCTCCCTACAGCTTCCTTCTTCCTGGTTCCTTTATCAGCTGGACTAGTATAGTAACACAACTCTCCCTACAGCTTCCTTCTTCCTGGTTCCTTTATCAGCTGGACTAGTATAGTAACACAGCTCTCCCTACAGCGTCCTTCTTCCTGGTTCCTTTATCAGCTGGACTAGTATACTAACACAGCTCTCCCTACAGCTTCCTTCTTCCTGGTTCCTTTATCAGCTGGACTAGTATAGTAACACAGCTCTCCTTACAGCTTCCTTCTTCCTGGTTCCTTTATCAGCTGGACTAGTATAGTAACACAGCTCTCCCTACAGCGTCCTTCTTCCTGGTTCCTTTATCAGCTGGACTAGTATAGTAACACAGCTCTCCCTACAGCGTCCTTCTTCCTGGTTCCTTTATCAGCTGGACTAGTATAGTAACACAGCTCTCCCTACAGCTTCCTTCTTCCTGGTTCCTTTATCAGCTGGACTAGTATAGTAACACAGCTCTCCTTACAGCTTCCTTCTTCCTGGTTCCTTTATCAGCTGGACTAGTATAGTAACACAGCTCTCCCTACAGCTTCCTTCTTCCTGGTTCCTTTATCAGCTGGACTAGTATAGTAACACAACTCTCCCTACAGCTTCCTTCTTCCTGGTTCCTTTATCAGCTGGACTAGTATAGTAACACAGCTCTCCCTACAGCGTCCTTCTTCCTGGTTCCTTTATCAGCTGGACTAGTATAGTAACACAGCTCTCCCTACAGCTTCCTTCTTCCTGATTCCTTTATCAGCTGGACTAGTATAGTAACACAGCTCTCCCTACAGCTTCCTTCTTCCTTGTTCCTTTATCAGCTGGACTAGTATAGTAACACAGCTCTCCCTACAGCTTCCTTCTTCCTGGTTCCTTTATCAGCTGGACTAGTATAGTAACACAGCTCTCCCTACAGCTTCCTTCTTCCTGGTTCCTTTATCAGCTGGACTAGTATAGTAACACAGCTCTCCCTACAGCTTCCTTCTTCCTGGTTCCTTTATCAGCTGGACTAGTATAGTAACACAACTCTCCCTACAGCTTCCTTCTTCCTTGTTCCTTTATCAGCTGGACTAGTATAGTAACACAGCTCTCCCTACAGCTTCCTTCTTCTTGGTTCCTTTATCAGCTGGACTAGTATAGTTACACAGCTCTCCCTACAGCTTCCTTCTTCCTGGTTCCTTTATCAGCTGGACTAGTATAGTAACACAACTCTCCATACAGCTTCCTTCTTCCTGGTTCCTTTATCAGCTGGACTAGTATAGTAACACAACTCTCCCTACAGCTTCCTTCTTCCTTGTTCCTTTATCAGCTGGACTAGTATAGTAACACAGCTCTCCCTACAGCTTCCTTCTTCCTGGTTCCTTTATCAGCTGGACTAGTATAGTAACACAGCTCTCCCTACAGCTTCCTTCTTCCTGGTTCCTTTATCAGCTGGACTAGTATAGTAACACAGCTCTCCCTACAGCTTCCTTCTTCCTGGTTCCTTTATCAGCTGGACTAGTATAGTAACACAGCTCTCCCTACAGCTTCCTTCTTCCTGGTTCCTTTATCAGCTGGACTAGTATAGTAACACAACTCTCCCTACAGCTTCCTTCTTCCTGGTTCCTTTATCAGCTGGACTAGTATAGTAACACAGCTCTCCCTACAGCGTCCTTCTTCCTGGTTCCTTTATCAGCTGGACTAGTATAGTAACACAGCTCTCCCTACAGCTTCCTTCTTCCTGGTTCCTTTATCAGCTGGACTAGTATAGTAACACAGCTCTCCTTACAGCTTCCTTCTTCCTGGTTCCTTTATCAGCTGGACTAGTATAGTAACACAGCTCTCCCTACAGCGTCCTTCTTCCTGGTTCCTTTATCAGCTGGACTAGTATAGTAACACAGCTCTCCCTACAGCTTCCTTCTTCCTGGTTCCTTTATCAGCTGGACTAGTATAGTAACACAGCTCTCCCTACAGCTTCCTTCTTCCTGGTTCCTTTATCAGCTGGACTAGTATAGTAACACATCTCTCCCTACAGCTTCCTTCTTCCTGGTTCCTTTATCAGCTGGACTAGTATAGTAACACAGCTCTCCCTACAGCTTCCTTCTTCCTGGTTCCTTTATCAGCTGGACTAGTATAGTAACACATCTCTCCCTACAGCTTCCTTCTTCCTGGTTCCTTTATCAGCTAGACTAGTATAGTAACACAGCTCTCCCTACAGCTTCCTTCTTCCTGGTTCCTTTATCAGCTGGACTAGTATAGTAACAACACTCTCCCTACAGCTTCCTTCTTCCTGGTTCCTTTATCAGCTGGACTAGTATAGTAACACAGCTCTCCCTACAGCTTCCTTCTTCCTGGTTCCTTTATCAGCTGGACTAGTATAGTAACACAGCTCTCCCTACAGCTTCCTTCTTCCTGGTTCCTTTATCAGCTGGACTAGTATAGTAACACAGCTCTCCCTACAGCTTCCTTCTTCCTGGTTCCTTTATCAGCTGGACTAGTATAGTAACACAGCTCTCCCTACAGCTTCCTTCTTCCTGGTTCCTTTATCAGCTGGACTAGTATAGTAACACAACTCTCCCTACAGCTTCCTTATTCCTGGTTCCTTTATCAGCTGGACTAGTATAGTAACACAGCTCTCCCTACAGCGTCCTTCTTCCTGGTTCCTTTATCAGCTGGACTAGTATAGTAACACAGCTCTCCCTACAGCTTCCTTCTTCCTGGTTCCTTTATCAGCTGGACTAGTATAGTAACACAGCTCTCCTTACAGCTTCCTTCTTCCTGGTTCCTTTATCAGCTGGACTAGTATAGTAACACATCTCTCCCTACAGCTTCCTTCTTCCTGGTTCCTTTATCAGCTAGACTAGTATAGTAACACAGCTCTCCCTACAGCTTCCTTCTTCCTGGTTCCTTTATCAGCTGGACTAGTATAGTAACAACACTCTCCCTACAGCTTCCTTCTTCCTGGTTCCTTTATCAGCTGGACTAGTATAGTAACACAGCTCTCCCTACAGCTTCCTTCTTCCTGGTTCCTTTATCAGCTGGACTAGTATAGTAACACAGCTCTCCCTACAGCTTCCTTCTTCCTGGTTCCTTTATCAGCTGGACTAGTATAGTAACACAACTCCCCCTACAGCTTCCTTCTTCCTGGTTCCTTTATCAGCTGGACTAGTATAGTAACACAGCTCTCCCTACAGCTTCCTTCTTCCTGGTTCCTTTATCAGCTGGACTAGTATAGTAACACAACTCTCCCTACAGCTTCCTTCTTCCTGGTTCCTTTATCAGCTGGACTAGTATAGTAACACAGCTCTCCCTACAGCTTCCTTCTTCCTGGTTCCTTTATCAGCTGGACTAGTATAGTAACACATCTCTCCCTACAGCTTCCTTCTTCCTGGTTCCTTTATCAGCTGGACTAGTATAGTAACACATCTCTCCCTACAGCTTCCTGGTTCCTTTATCAGCTGGACTAGTATAGTAACACAACTCTCCCTACAGCTTCCTGGTTCCTTTATCAGCTGGACTAGTATAGTAACACAACTCTCCCTACAGCTTCCTGGTTCCTTTATCAGCTGGACTAGTATAGTAACACAACTCTCCCTACAGCGTCCTTCTTCCTGGTTCCTTTATCAGCTTACTTATCAATACTTCCTGTCAGTGGTAGTTGGATTATATCTAGAAACACATCTAAAACCAGGTGTTCCAGTCAGTGGTAGTTGGATTATATCTAGAAACACATCTAAAACCAGGTGTTCCAGTCAGTGGTAGCTGGATTATATCTAGAAACACATCTAAAACCAGGTGTTCCAGTCAGTGGTAGCTGGATTATATCTAGAAACACATCTAAAACCAGGTGTTCCTGTCAGTGGTAGTTGGATTATATCTAGAAACACATCTAAGACCAGGTGTTCCAGTCAGTGGTAGTTGGATTATATCTAGAAACACATCTAAGACCAGGTGTTCCAGTCAGTGGTGGTTGGATTATATCTAGAAACACATCTAAAACCAGGTGTTCCTGTCAGTGGTAGCTGAATTATATCTAGAAACACATCTAAAACCAGGTGTTCCAGTCAGTGGTGGTTGGATTATATCTAGAAACACATCTAAAACCAGGAGTTCCTGTCAGTGGTAGCTGGATTATATCTAGGAACACATCTAAGACCAGGTGTTCCTGTCAATGGTAGCTGGATTATATCTAGAAACACATCTAAGACCAGGTGTTCCAGTCAGTGGTAGCTGGATTATATCTAGAAACACATCTAAACCTAACCAGGTGTTCCAGTCAGTGGTAGCTGGATTATATCTAGAAACACATCTAAAACCAGGTGTTCCAGTCAGTGGTAGCTGGATTATATCTAGAAACAGTGGTAGCTGGATTATATCTAGAAACACATCTAAAACCAGGTGTTCCTGTCAGTGGTAGTTGGATTATATCTAGAAACACATCTAAAACCAGGTGTTCCTGTCAGTGGTAGTTGGATTATATCTAGAAACACATCTAAGACCAGGTGTTCCAGTCAGTGGTAGCTGGATTATATCTAGAAACACATCTAAAACCAGGTGTTCCTGTCAGTGGTAGTTGGATTATATCTAAAAACACATCTAAAACCAGGTGTTCCAGTCAGTGGTAGCTGGGTTATATCTAGAAACACATCTAAAACCAGGTGTTCCAGTCAGTGGTAGCTGGATTATATCTAGAAACACATCTAAGACCAGGTGTTCCTGTCAGTGGTAGCTGAATTATATCTAGAAACACATCTAAAACCAGGTGTTCCAGTCAGTGGTAGCTGGGTTATATCTAGAAACACATCTAAAACCAGGTGTTCCAGTCAGTGGTAGTTGGATTATATCTAGAAACACATCTAAAACCAGGTGTTCCAGTCAGTGGTAGCTGGATTATATCTAGAAACACATCTAAAACCAGATGTTTCTGTCAGTGTTAGTTGGATTATATCTAGAAACGCATCTAAAACCAGGTGTTCCTGTCAGTGGTAGCTGGATTATATCTAGAAACACATCTAAAACCAGGTGTTCCAGTCAGTGGTAGCTGGATTATATCTAGAAACACATCTAAAACCAGGTGTTCCAGTCAGTGGTAGCTGGATTATATCTAGAAACACATCTAAGACCAGGTGTTCCTGTCAATGGTAGCTGGATTATATCTAGAAACAGTGGTAGCTGGATTATATCTAGAAACACATCTAAACCTAACCAGGTGTTCCAGTCAGTGGTAGCTGGATTATATCTAGAAACACATCTAAAACCAGGTGTTCCAATCAGTGGTAGCTGGATTATATATAGAAACATATCTAAAACCAGGTGTTCCTGTCTGTGGTAGCTGGATTCTATCTAGAAACACATCTAAAACCAGGTGTTCCAGTCAGTGGTAGCTGGATTATATCTAGAAACACATCTAAAACCAGGTGTTCCAGTCAGTGGTAGCTGGGTTATATCTAGAAACACATCTAAAACCAGGTGTTCCAGTCAGTGGTAGCTGGATTATATCTAGAAACACATCTAAGACCAGGTGTTCCTGTCAGTGGTAGCTGAATTATATCTAGAAACACATCTAAAACCAGGTGTTCCAGTCAGTGGTAGCTGGGTTATATCTAGAAACACATCTAAAACCAGGTGTTCCAGTCAGTGGTAGCTGGATTATATCTAGAAACACATCTAAAACCAGGTGTTCCAGTCAGTGGTAGCTGGATTATATCTAGAAACACATCTAAAACCAGGTGTTCCAGTCAGTGGTAGCTGGATTATATCTAGAAACACATCTAAAACCAGGTGTTCCTGTCAGTGGTAGTTGGATTATATCTAGAAACACATCTAAAACCAGGTGTTCCAGTCAGTGGTAGTTGGATTATATCTAGAAACACATCTAAGACCAGGTGTTCCAGTCAGTGGTGGTTGGATTATATCTAGAAACACATCTAAGACCAGGTGTTCCTGTCAGTGGTAGCTGAATTATATCTAGAAACACATCTAAAACCAGGTGTTCCAGTCAGTGGTGGTTGGATTATATCTAGAAACACATCTAAAACCAGGAGTTCCTGTCAGTGGTAGCTGGATTATATCTAGGAACACATCTAAAACCAGGTGTTCCTGTCAATGGTAGCTGGATTATATCTAGAAACACATCTAAGACCAGGTGTTCCAGTCAGTGGTAGCTGGATTATATCTAGAAACACATCTAAACCTAACCAGGTGTTCCAGTCAGTGGTAGCTGGATTATATCTAGAAACACATCTAAAACCAGGTGTTCCAGTCAGTGGTAGCTGGATTATATCTAGAAACAGTGGTAGCTGGATTATATCTAGAAACACATCTAAAACCAGGTGTTCCTGTCAGTGGTAGTTGGATTATATCTAGAAACACATCTAAAACCAGGTGTTCCTGTCAGTGGTAGTTGGATTATATCTAGAAACACATCTAAGACCAGGTGTTCCAGTCAGTGGTAGCTGGATTATATCTAGAAACACATCTAAAACCAGGTGTTCCTGTCAGTGGTAGTTGGATTATATCTAAAAACACATCTAAAACCAGGTGTTCCAGTCAGTGGTAGCTGGGTTATATCTAGAAACACATCTAAAACCAGGTGTTCCAGTCAGTGGTAGCTGGATTATATCTAGAAACACATCTAAGACCAGGTGTTCCTGTCAGTGGTAGCTGAATTATATCTAGAAACACATCTAAAACCAGGTGTTCCAGTCAGTGGTAGCTGGGTTATATCTAGAAACACATCTAAAACCAGGTGTTCCAGTCAGTGGTAGTTGGATTATATCTAGAAACACATCTAAAACCAGGTGTTCCAGTCAGTGGTAGCTGGATTATATCTAGAAACACATCTAAAACCAGATGTTTCTGTCAGTGTTAGTTGGATTATATCTAGAAACGCATCTAAAACCAGGTGTTCCTGTCAGTGGTAGCTGGATTATATCTAGAAACACATCTAAAACCAGGTGTTCCAGTCAGTGGTAGCTGGATTATATCTAGAAACACATCTAAAACCAGGTGTTCCAGTCAGTGGTAGCTGGATTATATCTAGAAACACATCTAAGACCAGGTGTTCCTGTCAATGGTAGCTGGATTATATCTAGAAACAGTGGTAGCTGGATTATATCTAGAAACACATCTAAACCTAACCAGGTGTTCCAGTCAGTGGTAGCTGGATTATATCTAGAAACACATCTAAAACCAGGTGTTCCAATCAGTGGTAGCTGGATTATATATAGAAACATATCTAAAACCAGGTGTTCCTGTCTGTGGTAGCTGGATTCTATCTAGAAACACATCTAAAACCAGGTGTTCCAGTCAGTGGTAGCTGGATTATATCTAGAAACACATCTAAAACCAGGTGTTCCAGTCAGTGGTAGCTGGGTTATATCTAGAAACACATCTAAAACCAGGTGTTCCAGTCAGTGGTAGCTGGATTATATCTAGAAACACATCTAAGACCAGGTGTTCCTGTCAGTGGTAGCTGAATTATATCTAGAAACACATCTAAAACCAGGTGTTCCAGTCAGTGGTAGCTGGGTTATATCTAGAAACACATCTAAAACCAGGTGTTCCAGTCAGTGGTAGTTGGATTATATCTAGAAACACATCTAAAACCAGGTGTTCCAGTCAGTGGTAGCTGGATTATATCTAGAAACACATCTAAAACCAGATGTTTCTGTCAGTGGTAGTTGGATTATATCTAGAAACGCATCTAAAACCAGGTGTTCCTGTCAGTGGTAGCTGGATTATATCTAGAAACATCTAAAACCAGGTGTTCCAGTCAGTGGTAGCTGGATTATATCTAGAAACACATCTAAAACCAGGTGTTCCAGTCAGTGGTAGCTGGATTATATCTAGAAACACATCTAAAACCAGGTGTTCCAGTCAGTGGTAGCTGGATTATATATAGAAACACATCTAAAACCAGGTGTTCCTGTCTGTGGTAGCTGGATTCTATCTAGAAACACATCTAAAACCAGGTGTTCCAGTCAGTGGTAGCTGGATTATATCTAGAAACACATCTAAGACCAGGTGTTCCAGTCAGTGGTAGCTGGATTATATCTAGAAACACATCTAAAACCAGGTGTTCCAGTCAGTGGTAGCTGGATTATATCTAGAAACACATCTAAAACCAGGTGTTCCTGTCAGTGGTAGCTGGATTATATCTAGAAACAGCGGTAGCTGGATTATATCTAGAAACACATCTAAAACCAGGTGTTCCTTTCAGTGGTAGTTGGATTATATCTAGAAACACATCTAAAACCAGGTGTTCCAGTCAGTGGTAGCTGGATTATATCTAGAAACACATCTAAAACCAGATGTTTCTGTCAGTGGTAGTTGGATTATATCTAGAAACGCATCTAAAACCAGGTGTTCCTGTCAGTGGTAGCTGGATTATATCTGGAAACACATCTAAAACCAGGTGTTCCAGTCAGTGGTAGCTGGATTATATCTAGAAACACATCTAAAACCAGGTGTTCCAGTCAGTGGTAGCTGGATTATATCTAGAAACACATCTAAGACCAGGTGTTCCTGTCAATGGTAGCTGGATTATATCTAGAAACAGTGGTAGCTGGATTATATCTAGAAACACATCTAAACCTAACCAGGTGTTCCAGTCAGTGGTAGCTGGATTCTATCTAGAAACACATCTAAAACCAGGTGTTCCAGTCAGTGGTAGCTGGATTATATCTAGAAACACATCTAAAACCAGGTGTTCCAGTCAGTGGTAGCTGGATTATATCTAGAAACACATCTAAAACCAGGTGTTCCAGTCAGTGGTAGCTGGATTATATCTAGAAACACATCTAAAACCAGGTGTTCCTGTCAGTGGTAGCTGGATTATATCTAGAAGCAGTGGTAGCTGGATTATATCTAGAAACACACCTTTTTGTTGGTTTGAGATTCAGACAAATAATGTACTGTTTTAAACCCCATGAAATGTCCTGTGTCTTTTAGAATCCAGAATTGACGTGCTCGACTCAATAGTTCCTCAACGTATTTGGGTGCAGGGTTCAAAGGACACATCAACTGTTCTGTCCGTTGTTTTCAGATGGATCTTTTCCTGTTGATGCTGCTGCTGCTTCTAATGTCTTGTTCCGTCTCTCTGATCTCTTCCAGGTTGGAGGCAATAAGCACACCATGAGTGACCACACGCACGTGGGAAACCACCAACAGATCCACGTTCAACAGCTGTTTGAGGAGAACAGCAACAAACGGACAGTGTTGACTGCACAGCCCAATGGGTTGACCTCTGTGGGCCGGGCAGGGCTACCGCTGCCTGACCGACAGCAGCCCGACATCACCACTACCACGGCCCAGTGTCGGCAGGGCAGCTCAGCTTCCCTCAAGTCCACCGACAGCAAGCCTCAGCCGGCCACCCTGACCCCGGAGCAGGCCATGAAGCAGTTCATGCCCAAGCTGACGGCCTTCGAGCACCATGAGATCTTCAGCTACCCAGAGGTGTATTTCGCTGGCCCCAACGCCAAGAAGAGGCCGGGGGTGATCGGGGGGTCCAACAACGGAGGCTACGATGACGATCAGGGCTCCTACATCCAGGTGCCCCACGACCACGTCTCCTACCGCTACGAGGTTCTCAAGGTGATCGGCAAGGGCAGTTTCGGTCAGGTGGTGAAGGCCTACGACCACAAGGCCCACTGCCATGTGGCGCTGAAGATGGTGAGGAATGAGAAGAGGTTCCACCGCCAGGCGGCGGAGGAGATCCGGATCCTGGAGCACCTGAGGAAGCAGGACAAAGACTCCACCATGAACGTGATCCACATGCTGGAGAACTTCACATTCCGTAACCACATCTGCATGACCTTTGAACTCCTCAGCATGAACCTCTACGAGCTCATCAAGAAGAACAAGTTCCAGGGCTTCAGCTTGCCGCTCGTCAGGAAGTTCGCCCACTCTATCCTGCAGTGTCTGGACTCGCTGCACAAGAACCGGATCATCCACTGTGACCTGAAGCCAGAGAACATTCTCCTGAAGCAGCAGGGACGCAGCGGGATCAAGGTCATCGACTTTGGCTCCAGCTGCTACGAGCACCAGCGGGTTTACACCTACATCCAGTCTCGTTTTTACAGAGCTCCCGAGGTCATCCTGGGGTCACGCTATGGGATGCCTATTGACATGTGGAGCCTGGGCTGTATCTTGGCAGAGTTGCTCACCGGGTACCCTCTGGTGCCGGGAGAAGACGAAGGGGATCAGCTGGCATGCGTCATCGAGCTGCTGGGCATGCCCTCGCAGAAACTTCTGGACTCTTCCAAGAGAGCCAAGAACTTTGTGAGCTCCAAGGGTTACCCCCGGTACTGCGCGGTGACGACCCTGCCGGACGGCTCGGTGGTGCTGAACGGGGGGCGCTCCCGCCGGGGCAAGCTGAGGGGACCGCCGGGGAGCAAGGAGTGGGTGACGGCCTTGAAGGGCTGCGATGACCCTCTGTTCCTGGACTTCATCAAGCAGTGTCTGGAGTGGGACCCTGCCGTGCGCATGACCCCCAGCCAGGCCCTCAGGCACCCCTGGCTCAGGAGGCGCTTGCCCAAACCTCCCACGGGGGACAAAACGGCGGTGAAGCGTATCACCGACGGGGGCTCTGGTGCTATCACGTCAATCTCCAAATTACCCCCCACCTCGGGCTCCACCTCCAAGATAAGGACTAACCTGGCACAAATGACGGACGCTAACGGGAACATCCAACAGAGGACAGTGTTGCCAAAACTAGTCAGTTGAAGGAACTGTAAACAACGCTAGTTCGTCGTCTAATCTAGGATATCTCTTTCTTACTGGTTTTGGTTTGTTTTTTAAATGGAGAGATGATTGTGTTTCTATCTCTGAGAGCAAAAAACAACCGGGGAAGCCGAACAGTACTAGTCACAGTACTAGTCACAGTACTAGTCACAGTACTAGTCACAGTACTAGTCACAGTACTCAACCGTGTGGTGTTTAGACAGAGGGGTTTATTCCGCGTTATTATTCACTGCATCATTGTTTAGCAGCTCTGTAGCAGCATTTATCTAAAATATAAACAAGACAACAACATGAAAGTGGTGATCATGAAGGGAACAATGCTTTTAGGTGTTTCGTCTCAGGACTGGGTGCTATGACGGGGCTGGTGGATACCGTTCACACAATCTGGCCCAAGCAGAGATGAATAACCTGGGCATGATAGTGGAGAATAACAGAATGGGTGGCTGGCCACGATAAACACATGTCGATAACTAACTCATATCAGACAGCCTGAAGATATTTAGGTTCTGCTTCTCTACCGTATCTCATTGATATTGTGACATTAAATAGCTGTGAGAAAGGTGTTTTTTTTTATAAGATAATAGTATGATGAGGGGAGAGGAGAGGAGAGAAGAAGGGAGGGGAGAGGAGAGAAGAAGAGGGAGAAGGTAGGGGGAGAGAAGAAGGGGGAGAGGAGGGAGAGGAAGCGGGGGGAGAGGAGAGAAGAAGGGGGAGAGGAGGGAGAGGAGAGAAGAAGGGGGAGAGGAGGGAGAGGAGAGGAGGGGGGAGATGAGAGGAAGGGAGGGAAGAGGAGAGAAGAAGGGGGAGAGGAGAGGAGAGGAGAGAAGAAGGGGGAGAGGAGGGAGAGGAGAGAAGAAGGGGGAGAGGAGGGAGAGGAGAGGGGGGGAGAGGAGAGGAATGGCATCTATCAAAATATGAGCTGTTGTAAGTTATAAGGTGCTATTCCTTGGTACAGCTGCTGTGAACTGTATATCCTCACAGCAAAACAATGGTGCTTTTTATTGGACAATGGATGTACAGAGGATTTTGGAGCAAAAATGTCTACTTTGTTTTGTTCTAGCAGATCATTGGATGATTAGAAACGACATGTGCTGAGGCAGAGTAGAGATGAGGTGAAGTGGCTTTGAATATTATAATGTCCTCGTCAGAGAGGACTGTGTCTGTGTTGAAGGACTGTGTCTGTGTTGAAGGACTGTGGATATTATAATGTCCTCATCAGAGAGGACTGTGTCTGTGTTGAAGGACTGTGTCTGTGTTGAAGGACTGTGTCTGTGTTTGAAGGACTGTGTCTGTGTTGAAGGACTGTGGATATTATAATGTCCTCATCAGAGAGGACTGTGTCTGTGTTGAAGGACTGTGTCTGTGTTGAAGGACTGTGTCTGTGTTGATGGACTGTGTCTGTGTTGAAGGACTGTGTCTGTGTTGAAGGACTGTGTCTGTGTTGAAGAACTGTGTCTGTGTTGAAGGACTGTGGATATTATGATGTCCTCATCAGAGAGGACTGTGTCTGTGTTGAAGGACTGTGTCTGTGTTGAAGGACTGTGGATATTATGATGTCCTCGTCAGAGAGGACTGTGTCTTAGTTGAAGGACTGTGTCTGTGTTGAAGGACTGTGTCTGTGTTGAAGGACTGTGTCTGTGTTGAAGGACTGTGTCTGTGTTGAAGGACTGTGTCTGTGTTGAAGGACTGTGGATATTATGATGTCCTCGTCAGAGAGGACTGTGTCTGTGTTGAAGGACTGTGTCTGTGTTGAAGGACTGTGTCTGTGTTGAAGGACTGTGTCTGTGTTGAAGGACTGTGTCTGTGTTGAAGGACTGATCTAGGGTCAGGCTGGGTAGGTAGGTAGGGGCTGTGTCTGTGTTGAAGGACTGATCTAGGGTCAGGCTGGGTAGGTAGGTAGGGGCTGTGTCTGTGTTGAAGGACTGATCTAGGGTCAGGCTGGGTAGGTAGGTAGGGGCTGTGTCTGTGTTGAAGGACTGATCTAGGGTCAGGCTGGGTAGGTAGGTAGGGGCTGTGTCTGTGTTGAAGGACTGATCTAGGGTCAGGCTGGGTAGGTAGGTAGGGGCTGTGTCTGTGTTGAAGGACTGATCTAGGGTCAGGCTGGGTAGGTAGGTAGGGGCTGTGTCTGTGTTGAAGGACTGATCTAGGGTCAGGCTGGGTAGGTAGGTAGGGGCTGTGTCTGTGTTGAAGGACTGATCTAGGGTCAGGCTGGGTAGGTAGGTAGGTAGGGGCTGTGTCTGTGTTGAAGGACTGATCTAGGGTCAGGCTGGGTAGGTAGGGGCTGTGTCTGTGTTGAAGGACTGATCTAGGGTCAGGCTGGGTAGGTAGGTAGGGGCTGTGTCTGTGTTGAAGGACTGATCTAGGGTCAGGCTGGGTAGGTAGGTAGGGGCTGTGTCTGTGTTGAAGGACTGATCTAGGGTCAGGCTGGGTAGGTAGGTAGGGGCTGTGTCTGTGTTGAAGGACTGATCTAGGGTCAGGCTGGGTAGGTAGGTAGGGGCTGTGTCTGTGTTGAAGGACTGATCTAGGGTCAGGCTGGGTAGGTAGGTAGGGGCTGTGTCTGTTGAAGGACTGATCTAGGGTCAGGCTGGGTAGGTAGGTAGGGGCTGTGTCTGTGTTGAAGGACTGATCTAGGGTCAGGCTGGGCAGGTAGGTAGGGGCTGTGTCTGTGTTGAAGGACTGATCTAGGGTCAGGCTGGGTAGGTAGGTAGGGGCTGTGTCTGTGTTGAAGGACTGATCTAGGGTCAGGCTGGGTAGGTAGGTAGGGGCTGCATATACTTGAATAGAAGGTGTCCTTCAGAGTCTGGGGTTGTCTCAGTAATACTCCGGGTTGTAGTGAAAGTCAGTTAGTGTTATAACACGTGGTTATAAAGCACTCTGATGAATCAGGACTTAAGGTTGACTCATGTAGCTTTTTGAATTGCTTAGCTTCTACCATGTTGACTGTTGCAACTGTAGAGTAGGAGTTTTATTTCCAGTTGATCGTTTCTTGAATATTTTCAGTAGTGAACCAATTACGTGTCTCTGGCCAGAGTGTAAATTCCTAAAACGCTTGTTCCCTTGCACAGCCCAAAAAAGTATTCACATATCCCCCTTACTTTATGTGGAAAAACCTTTAAAACACAATCCTAAACCTAGTAATGAACATTTCCCCAAATGTGTTGGACCTAAAGTATTTGACAAAGGTTTTATTAGTTCACCATAATCAGACAGACTTCTTTAAAGCTTTGTCAAAGTTTTACTTATTTATTTCACATTTGTAAAAAAAATATTGTCAAATAAAAGTGGCAATCTGAACGATATTAAAGTGAACATAGGGCTGAATAGAACAGAATGTTGTGCTGTTGTCTGGTCGGTCGGTCGGTCGGTCGGTCGGTCGGTCGGTAACCACGGAGTGACTGATGACCTAATGCACAAGAACTCTATGGGATCCTATCAGACTGTCACTGTGTGGATACTTGGAGGCTCCAGGACACGGAGGACAAGTCTCTGTTTGATTGGAGCTCACTACTTCTACTCTACAGAACAGGTGTGGCTGGCTGGGGATTGGATGGACGACCTGGTGACCTCATCAGGTCAGGGAGAATAGCCCGGCCAATGGCGCCCCAGTGGGCGTCGCCTCACCTGCCCCGCTGATGATTGGTTCAGTGCCTGCCAGGGCCAGCTGCACACTGCTCAGTAGCCCCGCCCCCTTTGGAACCCACTGCCACCTGCTGATTGGAGAACGTCAGTGGGGAGGGGCAGGACAGGGGGCCGGGTCACAACGTTCTTTTGACTTTTTATTGTAGTTGTTTTGTGGATTGACAGTCGGGAGGAATTGTGCCCTTAGGTTGAATACAATGTGCCTTTGGTTATCAATGCCATTCATTTAGTAACCCAAGACCAGTAACATAATGACATCATCCCCCTACACCCACCTACATCTCCCCTGAACATACATCCATTTCACAGATGTTTGAAATGTTTACAGTCATTTTCATGGATGTTTTCTTCAAGCAATGCCCAAAGACAGTCTTCCTGGCTGAACCTCTGACGTGGTAGCGAGGAGGAAGCCAAGCGGCCGCACAATGACAAGTATTACACGGGATACATCCTAAATGGCACCCTATTCCCTATATAGTGCACTACTTTTGATAGGGCCCTGGTCAAAAGTAGTGCACTATATAGGGAATAGGGTGCCATGTGGGCAGCAACCGTGCAGTTTGGAGACAGAGCTTCAGTCCTGTGGGATGACTAACTCTCTCACCTGGAAACACCCTTTGCCAACAGGGAACGCTTCGTAAGAAGAAATCACCTTATGCTCTGAAAAGGGTTGAGGAACTGGTAGCCTCTGTCTTGTCTTAACATCGAAACAATTCAAGGGGTTATAGCTGTTTGCTTTATTTAATTACTCCTGAAGAGGACAAAAATACATTTTAATCGTTACCTCAGACTGTTGTGATAGATATATCTTCTTATTGTGATTTGAATAATCCAGGGCATTTGGTTACATACCAAAGTGCATTCCTTTCTACGTTTGTGGCTATGAGGAAATGAAGCCAGTGGATTTGTTCTCTTATTTTTCTGAGTAAAAATAAGGCACTCCAACCACTTTTGGTCATTCAAGGGCCATATCTATCTATCTCTCTATCTATCTATCTATCTGGAGAATGCTTTTATTACACCAGATGTTCTGTCTGAATGGCGTAGCTCAACTCTAAACCTCTGTGTGCTCGACATGGTTGGATGTAGCCTCTTTTCAGTGCACTGTCAACTGTCCTATCACAATCTACAGTCTATAGTCGATGTGTCAGTCAGCCCAATGTGCTACTCCACGGTAAGGTAACATAGCTGTGGCAGAATCAAGCATTTGGCTATATCGTAAATGTTTTGAAAATGAATTTTAAAATAATAATTTTTTGCTACTTGTAAGAATTTTAACTCTTGACTGTCTCGAGAGTTCTACTACACGACTTTTAGAAGACTGTCTCGAGAGTTCTACTACAAAACTTTTAGTAGACTGTCTCGAGAGTTCTACTACACGACTTTTAGAAGACTGTCTCGAGAGTTCTACTACACGACTTTTAGTAGACTGTCTCGAGAGTTCTACTACAAAACTTTTAGAAGACTGTCTCGAGAGTTCTACTACAAAACTTTTAGAAGACTGTCTCGAGAGTTCTACTACACAACTTTTAAAAGACTGTCTCGAGAGTTCTACTACACAACTTTTAGAAGACTGTCTCGAGAGTTCTACTACACAACCTTTAGAAGACTGTCTCGAGAGTTCTACTACACAACTTTTAGAAGACTGTCTCGAGAGTTCTACTACACAACTTTTAAAAGACTGTCTCGAGAGTTCTACTACACAACCTTTAGAAGACTGTCTCGAGAGTTCTACTACACAACTTTTAGTTGACTGTCTCGAGAGTTCTACTACACAACTTTTAGTTGACTGTCTCGAGAGTTCTACTACACAACTTTTAGTTGACTGTCTCGAGAGTTCTACTACACAACTTTTAAAAGACTGTCTCGAGAGTTCTACTACACAACTTTTAGTTGACTGTCTCGAGAGTTCTACTACACAACTTTTAGAAGACTGTCTCGAGAGTTCTACTACACGACTTTTAGTAGACTGTCTCGAGAGTTCTACTACACGACTTTTAGTAGACTGTCTCAAGAGTTCTACTACACGACTTTTAGAAGACTGTCTCGAGACTTCTACTACACGACTTTTAGTAGACTGTCTCGAGAGTTCTACTACACGACTTTTAGTAGACTGTCTCGAGAGTTCTACTACACGACTTTTAGTAGACTGTCTCGAGAGTTCTACTACACAACTTTTAGTAGACTGTCTCGAGAGTTCTACTACACAACTTTTAGTAGACTGTCTCGAGAGTTCTACTACACAACTTTTAGTAGACTGTCTCGAGAGTTCTACTACACAACTTTTAGTAGACTGTCTCGAGAGTTCTACTACACGACTTTTAGTAGACTGTCTCGAGAATTCTACTACACGACTTTTAGTAGACTGTCTCGAGAGTTCTACTACACGACTTTTAGTAGACTGTCTTGAGAGTTCTACTACACGACTTTTAGTAGACTGTCTCGAGAGTTCTACTACACGACTTTTAGTAGACTGTCTCGAGAGTTCTACTACACAACTTTTAGTAGACTGTCTCGAGAGTTCTACTACACAACTTTTAGTAGACTGTCTCGAGAGTTCTACTACACAACTTTTAGTAGACTGTCTCGAGAGTTCTATTACACAACTTTTAGAAGAAGTAAGAAAAAAAATAGAATGTTGAACTGAGCAACAAAGTTGGTAGATGTTAGTACTCTTTACCACAGCCACGGACGCTGTACATATGTGACATTTGCGATGGATTCAATGTGGATTTGTACATATGTATAATGTTTTTGTCTTTGGTGAAATGCTGCTGGAAGCACTACATGAATGTTGTAGTGGGTTTTAAGCTTGGCCAGTTTTACTATAGTGTATGTAATGTACAGCTAATGGAAGGTCACTTTTTTTAGTGATTATTTGTTACATTTTATTGTTGTGGCCGGAAAATGTTATTAAATAAAAAGTTTTAATGTCCATCTTTCTAATTGAATTGTTTACTGGTGGTTATTTGTCACAGGAATGGTTCCAGGTCAAATGTCGTCAGGGAACGAGATCCAAAGTACTTGAATGGATGTAAGGTTTGCTTCAGTAAAGACTTCATTGAAGAGGAGGATTAAAACTAGTTGTACAAACAATTTCTTACTTCTGACTAAGTAATATATTTCTTTTTACAACGAATCATCATTGACCAAAGTACTGTCATTTCTTACATCGATACAAGCTGCTAGCATACAGCTCTGTGTGTTCCATATTGAATAGATACGAGTTCTAGCCACTAGCATACATCTCTGTGTGTCTTCATATTGAATAGGTAGAGTTCTAGCCACTAGCATACATCTCTGTGTGTTCCATATTGAATAGATAGAGTTCTAGCCACTAGCATACATCTCTGTGTGTTTTCATATTGAATAGGTAGAGTACTAGCCACTAGCATACAGCTCTGTGTGTTTTCATATTGAATAGGTAGAGTACTAGCCACTAGCATACAGCTCTGTGTGTTTTCATATTGAATAGATAGAGTACTAGCCACTAGCATACATCTCTGTGTGTTTTCATATTGAATAGATAGAGTACTAGCCACTAGCATACAGCTCTGTGTGTTTTCATATTGAATAGGTAGAGTACTAGCCACTAGCATACAGCTCTGTGTGTTTTCATATTGAATAGATAGAGTACTAGCCACTAGCATACAGCTCTGTGTGTTCATATTGAATAGATAGAGTACTAGCCACTAGCATACAGCTCTGTGTGTTTTCATATTGAATAGATAGAGTACTAGCCACTAGCATACAGCTCTGTGTGTTTTCATATTGAATAGGTAGAGCACTAGCCACTAGCATACAGCTCTGTGTGTTTTCATATTGAATAGGTAGAGTACTAGCCACTAGCATACAGCTCTGTGTGTTTTCATATTGAATAGGTAGAGTACTAGTCACTAGCATACAGCTCTGTGTGTTTTCATATTGAATAGGTAGAGTACTAGCCACTAGCATACAGCTCTGTGTGTTTTCATATTGAATAGATAGAATACTAGCCACTAGCATACAGCTCTGTGTGTTCATATTGAATAGATAGAGTACTAGCCACTAGCATACAGCTCTGTGTGTTTTCATATTGAATAGATAGAGTACTAGCCACTAGCATACAGCTCTGTGTGTTTTCATATTGAATAGATAGAGTACTAGCCACTAGCATACAGCTCTGTGTGTTTTCATATTGAATAGGTAGAGTACTAGCCACTAGCATACAGCTCTGTGTGTCTTCATATTGAATAGGTAGAGTACTAGCCACTAGCATACAGCTCTGTGTGTCTTCATATTGAATAGGTAGAGGTTGAAACTTGTCCTTTGGGCTGAGGGCTTTGCCTCAGTTGACTCCCTCTAAGAATACCGTATGACACAACAGCCAGTCATGAGACGGGACTGAGCCTGGAGCTCTGGCCAGAGACCTCTGTACTGTACACTGGCTGGCTGTTTCACATAGCGTATGGTGCAGAGAAATGCATTACAGGACAGAGTAATGCCGACACACACACACTATATATATACAAAAGTATGTGGACACCCCTTCAAATTAGTGGATTCGGCTATTTCAGCCACACCTGCTGCTGACAGGTGTTTAAAATCGAGCACACGGCCATTTAATCTCCATAGACAAACATTGGCAGTATAATGGCCTTGCTGAAGAGCTCAGTGATTTTCAACGTGGCACCGTCGTAGGATGCCACTTTTCCAACAAGTCAGTTCGTCAAATGTCTGCCCTGCTAGAGCTTCCCCGGTCCACTGTAAGTGCTGTTATTGTTATGTGGAAACGTCTAGGAGCAACAACGGCTCAGCTGCGAAGTAGTAGGCCACACAAGCTCACAGAACGGGACCGCCAAGTGCTTAGGCACGTAGTGAGGGAAAAATCGCCTTTCCTCGGTTACAACACTCACTACCGAGTTCCAATCTGCCTCTGTCCTCGGTTACAACACTCACTACCGAGTTCCAATCTGCCTCTGTCCTCGGTTACAACACTCACTACTGAGTTCCAAACTGTCTCTGTCCTCGGTTACAACACTCACTACCGAGTTCCAAACTGCCTCTGTCCTCGGTTACAACACTCACTACCGAGTTCCAATCTGCCTCTGTCCTCGGTTACAACACTCACTACCGAGTTCCAATCTGTCTCTGTCCTCGGTTACAACACTCACTACAGAGTTCCAATCTGCCTCTGTCCTCGGTTACAACACTCACTACCGAGTTCCAATCTGCCTCTGTCCTCGGTTACAACACTCACTACCGAGTTCCAATCTGTCTCTGTCCTCGGTTACAACACTCACTACAGAGTTCCAATCTGTCTCTGGCCTCGGTTACAACACTCACTACCGAGTTCCAATCTGCCTCTGTCCTCGGTTACAACACTCACTACCAAGTTCCAATCTGTCTCTGTCCTCGGTTACAACACTCACTACCGAGTTCCAATCTGCCTCTGTCCTCGGTTACAACACTCACTACAGAGTTCCAATCTGCCTCTGTCCTCGGTTACAACACTCACTACAGAGTTCCAATCTGTCTCTGTCCTCGGTTACAACACTCACTACCGAGTTCCAATCTGCCTCTGTCCTCGGTTACAACACTCACTACCGAGTTCCAATCTGCGTCTGGCCTCGGTTACAACACTCACTACCGTGTTCCAATCTGCCTCTGTCCTCAGTTACAACACTCACTACCGAGTTCCAATCTGCCTCTGTCCTCGGTTACAACACTCACTACCGAGTTCCAGTCTGTCTCTGTCCTCGGTTACAACACTCACTACCGAGTTCCAATCTGCGTCTGTCCTCGGTTACAACACTCACTACCAAGTTCCAATCTGCCTCTGTCCTCGGTTACAACACTCACTACCAAGTTCCAATCTGCCTCTGTCCTCGGTTACAACACTCACTACCGAGTTCCAATCTGCCTCTGTCCTCGGTTACAACACTCACTACCGAGTTCCAATCTGCCTCTGTCCTCGGTTACAACACTCACTACAGAGTTCCAATCTGCCTCTGTCCTCGGTTACAACACTCACTACCGAGTTCCAATCTGCCTCTGTCCTCGGTTACAACACTCACTACCGTGTTCCAATCTGCCTCTGTCCTCGGTTACAACACTCACTATCGAGTTCCAATCTGTCTCTGTCCTCGGTTACAACACTCACTACAGAGTTCCAATCTGCCTCTGTCCTCGGTTACAACACTCACTACCGAGTTCCAATCTGTCTCTGTCCTCGGTTACAACACTCACTACAGAGTTCCAATCTGCCTCTGTCCTCGGTTACAACACTCACTACAGAGTTCCAATCTGCCTCTGTCCTCAGTTACAACACTCACTACCGAGTTCCAGTCTGCCTCTGTCCTCGGTTACAACACTCACTACCGAGTTCCAAACTGCCTCTGGCCTCGGTTACAACACTCACTACCGAGTTCCAATCTGCCTCTGTCCTCAGTTACAACACTCACTACCGAGTTCCAATCTGCCTCTGTCCTCGGTTACAACACTCACTACCGAGTTCCAAACTGCCTCTGTCCTCGGTTACAACACTCACTACCGAGTTCCAATCTGCCTCTGTCCTCGGTTACAACACTCACTACCGAGTTCCAAACTGCCTCTGTCCTCGGTTACAACACTCACTACCGAGTTCCAATCTGTCTCTGTCCTCGGTTACAACACTCACTACCGAGTTCCAAACTGCCTCTGTCCTCGGTTACAACACTCACTACCGAGTTCCAATCTGCCTCTGTCCTCGGTTACAACACTCACTACCGAGTTCCAATCTGTCTCTGTCCTCGGTTACAACACTCACTACCGAGTTCCAATCTGTCTCTGTCCTCGGTTACAACACTCACTACCAAGTTCCAATCTGCCTCTGTCCTCGGTTACAACACTCACTACCAAGTTCCAAACCGCCTCTGTCCTCGGTTACGACACTCACTACCGAGTTCCAATCTGCCTCTGTCCTCGGTTACAACACTCACTACAGAGTTCCAATCTGTCTCTGTCCTCGGTTACAACACTCACTACCGAGTTCCAATCTGCCTCTGTCCTCGGTTACAACACTCACTACCGAGTTCCAATCTGTCTCTGTCCTCGGTTACAACACTCACTACAGAGTTCCAATCTGCCTCTGTCCACGGTTACAACACTCACTACAGAGTTCCAATCTGCCTCTGTCCTCGGTTACAACACTCACTACCGAGTTCCAATCTGTCTCTGTCCTCGGTTACAACACTCACTACAGAGTTCCAATCTGCCTCTGTCCTCGGTTACAACACTCACTACCGAGTTCCAATCTGTCTCTGTCCTCGGTTACAACACTCACTACAGAGTTCCAATCTGCCTCTGTCCTCGGTTACAACACTCACTACCGAGTTCCAAACTGTCTCTGTCCTCGGTTACAACACTCACTACCGAGTTCCAAACTGTCTCTGTCCTCGGTTACAACACTCACTACCGAGTTCCAATCTGCCTCTGTCCTCGGTTACAACACTCACTACTGAGTTCCAATCTGTCTCTGTCCTCGGTTACAACACTCACTACTGAGTTCCAAACTGTCTCTGTCCTCGGTTACAACACTCACTACCGAGTTCCAATCTGTCTCTGTCCTCGGTTACAACACTCACTACCGAGTTCCAATCTGCCTCTGGATGCAACGTCAGCACCAGAACTGTTCCAGGGAACCTCCGTGCGCACCGCCAAGCGTCGGCTGGAGAGGTGTAAAGCTCCCTGCCATTGGACACGTGTTCTTTGGACTGATGAAGCACGCTTCACAGTCTGGCAGTCCGATGGACGAATCTGGGTTTGCCAAGATGCCAGGAGAACGTTACCTGCCCCAAAACATAGAGCCAACTGTAAAGTTTGGTGGAGGAGGAATAATGGTCTGGGGCTGTTTTTCATGGTTCGGGCTAGGCCGCTTAGTTCCAGTGAAGGGAAATCTTAACGCTACAACATACAATGATATTCTAGACAGTTCTGTGCTTCCAACTTTGTGGCAACAGTTTGTTAGTTTAATGCCCTGCGAGGACAGACGCTGGGAGACGAGAAGCTAGTACAGGGAGTGAATATTTAATAAATAACAGACATGTAACAAAACACGGACAGCGTCTGGACAGGGGAAACATAACAACATTAATGCTGACACTGGGATCAAACCGAGGAGCAGACAGATATAGGGGAGGCAATCAACAAAGTTAAGGAGTCCAGGTGAGTCCAAAGAAGCGCTGATGAGCGTAACGATGGTTACAGGTGTGCGTAATGACGGGCAGCCTGGTGCCCTCGAGCGCCAGAGAGGGAGAGCGGGGGCAGGCGTGACATGCCCATGATTTTGGAATGAGATGTTCGAAGAGCAGGAGACAACTGTGGCAGCATGGTCAAATCATCTTCATCATGATACTAACTCAGAACAGTTCCATCAATGACTGATGATGCATAAAAAAACATGGTGAGAAGTGTTCTCATAAAGAACATGGTGAGAAGTGTTCTCATAAAGAACATGATGAGAAGTGTTCTCATAAAGAATATGATGAGAAGTGTTCTCATAAAGAACATGGTGAGAAGTTCTCATAAAGAACATGTTGAGAAGTGTTCTCATAAAGAACATGGTGAGAAGTGTTATCATAAAGAACAGGGTGAGAAGTGTTCTCATAAAGGATATGGTGAGAAGTGTTCTCATAAAGAACATGGTGAGAAGTGTTCTCATAAAGGACATGGTGAGAAGTGTTCTCATAAAGGATATGGTGAGAAGTGTTCTCATAAAGAACATGGTAAGAAGTGTTCTCATAAAGAACATGGTGAGAAGTGTTCTCATAAAGATCATGGTGAGAAGTGGTCTCATAAAGAACATGGTGAGAAGTGTTCTCATAAAGGACATGGTGAGAAGTGTTCTCATAAAGAACATGGTGTTATCATAAAGAACATGTTGAGAAGTGTTCTCATAAAGAACATGGGGAGAAGTTCTCATAAAGATCATGGTGAGAAGTATTCTCATAAAGAACATGGTGAGAAGTGTTCTCATAAAGAACATGGTGAGAAGTGTTCTCATAAAGAACATGATGAGAAGTGTTCTCATAAAGAATATGATGAGAAGTGTTCTCATAAAGAACATGGTGAGAAGTTCTCATAAAGAACATGTTGAGAAGTGTTCTCATAAAGAACATGGTGAGAAGTGTTATCATAAAGAACATGGTGAGAAGTGTTCTCATAAAGGATATGGTGAGAAGTGTTCTCATAAAGAACATGGTGAGAAGTGTTCTCATAAAGGACATGGTGAGAAGTGTTCTCATAAAGGATATGGTGAGAAGTGTTCTCATAAAGAACATGGTAAGAAGTGTTCTCATAAAGAACATGGTGAGAAGTGTTCTCATAAAGATCATGGTGAGAAGTGGTCTCATAAAGAACATGGTGAGAAGTGTTCTCATAAAGGACATGGTGAGAAGTGTTCTCATAAAGAACATGGTGTTATCATAAAGAACATGTTGAGAAGTGTTCTCATAAAGAACATGGTGAGAAGTTCTCATAAAGATCATGGTGAGAAGTATTCTCATAAAGAACATGGTGAGAAGTGTTCTCATAAAGAACATGGTGAGAAGTGTTCTCATAAAGAACATGATGAGAAGTGTTCTCATAAAGAACATGATGAGAAGTGTTCTCATAAAGAACATGGTGAGAAGTTCTCATAAAGAACATGTTGAGAAGTGTTCTCATAAAGAACATGGTGAGAAGTGTTATCATAAAGAACATGGTGAGAAGTGTTCTCATAAAGGATATGGTGAGAAGTGTTCTCATAAAGAACATGGTGAGAAGTGTTCTCATAAAGGACATGGTGAGAAGTGTTCTCATAAAGGATATGGTGAGAAGTGTTCTCATAAAGGATATGGTGAGAAGTGTTCTCATAAAGAACATGGTGAGAAGTGTTCTCATAAAGAACATGGTGAGAAGTGTTCTCATAAAGATCATGGTGAGAAGTGGTCTCATAAAGAACATGGTGAGAAGTGTTCTCATAAAGAACATGGTGAGAAGTGTTCTCATAAAGAACATGGTAGAAGGGAGAGACTCATAAAGAAGGGAGAGACTAAAGGAAAGGGAGGAGGAGGCTTTGGTCTCCCAACTGCAGCACATGTCAGGGTTGTGTGTGTGTGTGTGTGTGTGTGTGTGTGTGTGTGTGTGTGTGTGTGTGTGTGTGTGTGCGTGCGTGCGTGCGTGCGTGCGTGCGTGCGTGCGTAAGCAAGCAAGCTAGAGAGCCCTAAAGGTCAGTGCTGTCTCCTCACCTCTCTGCTCCAAGCCTCAGTTCAGTCCACCAGACATTATGTCCTGCTGTCTCCTGCTGTCTCCTCACCTCTCTGGTCCAAGCCTCAGTTCAGTCCACCAGACATTATGTCCTGCTGTCTCCTCACCTCTCTGCTCCAAGCCTCAGTTCAGTCCACCAGACATGATGTCCTGCTGTCTCCTGCTGTCTCCTCACCTCTCTGGTCCAAGCCTCAGTTCAGTCCACCAGACATTATGTCCTGCTGTCTCCTGCTGTCTCCTCACCTCTCTGGTCCAAGCCTCAGTTCAGTCCAGCAGACATTATGTCCTGCTGTCTCCTCACCTCTCTGGTCCAAGCCTCAGTTCAGTCCAGCAGACATGATGTCCTGCTGTCTCCTGCTGTCTCCTCACCTCTGGTCCAAGCCTCAGTTCAGTCCACCAGACATGATGTCCTGCTGTCTCCTGCTGTCTCCTCACCTCTCTGGTCCAAGCCTCAGTTCAGTCCACCAGACATGATGTCCTGCTGTCTCCTGCTGTCTCCTCACCTCTCTGGTCCAAGCCTCAGTTCAGTCCACCAGACATGATGTCCTGCTGTCTCCTGCTGTCTCCTCACCTCTCTGGTCCAAGCCTCAGTTCAGTCCAGCAGACATTATGTCCTGCTGTCTCCTGCTGTCTCCTCACCTCTCTGGTCCAAGCCTCAGTTCAGTCCAGCAGACATTATGTCCTGCTGTCTCCTGCTGTCTCCTCACCTCTCTGGTCCAAGCCTCAGTTCAGTCCACCAGACATGATGTACTGCTGTCTCCTGCTGTCTCCTCACCTCTCTGGTCCAAGCCTCAGTTCAGTCCACCAGACATTATGTCCTGCTGTCTCCTGCTGTCTCCTCACCTCTCTGGTCCAAGCCTCAGTTCAGTCCAGCAGACATTATGTCCTGCTGTCTCCTGCTGTCTCCTCACCTCTCTGGTCCAAGCCTCAGTTCAGTCCAGCAGACATTATGTCCTGCTGTCTCCTGCTGTCTCCTCACCTCTCTGGTCCAAGCCTCAGTTCAGTCCAGCAGACATTATGTCCTGCTGTCTCCTGCTGTCTCCTCACCTCTCTGGTCCAAGCCTCAGTTCAGTCCAGCAGACATTATGTCCTGCTGTCTCCTCACCTCTCTGGTCCAAGCCTCAGTTCAGTCCAGCAGACATGATGTCCTGCTGTCTCCTGCTGTCTCCTCACCTCTGGTCCAAGCCTCAGTTCAGTCCACCAGACATGATGTCCTGCTGTCTCCTGCTGTCTCCTCACCTCTCTGGTCCAAGCCTCAGTTCAGTCCACCAGACATGATGTCCTGCTGTCTCCTGCTGTCTCCTCACCTCTCTGGTCCAAGCCTCAGTTCAGTCCTCCAGACATTATGTCCTGCTGTCTCCTGCTGTCTCCTCACCTCTCTGGTCCAAGCCTCAGTTCAGTCCACCAGACATTATGTCCTGCTGTCTCCTGCTGTCTCCTCACCTCTCTGGTCCAAGCCTCAGTTCAGTCCAGCAGACATTATGTCCTGCTGTCTCCTGCTGTCTCCTCACCTCTCTGGTCCAAGCCTCAGTTCAGTCCAGCAGACATTATGTCCTGCTGTCTCCTGCTGTCTCCTCACCTCTCTGGTCCAAGCCTCAGTTCAGTCCACCAGACATTATGTCCTGCTGTCTCCTGCTGTCTCCTCACCTCTCTGGTCCAAGCCTCAGTTCAGTCCAGCAGACATTATGTTCTGCTGTCTCCTCACCTCTCTGGTCCAAGCCTCAGTTCAGTCCAGCAGACATGATGTCCTGCTGTCTCCTGCTGTCTCCTCACCTCTGGTCCAAGCCTCAGTTCAGTCCACCAGACATGATGTCCTGCTGTCTCCTGCTGTCTCCTCACCTCTCTGGTCCAAGCCTCAGTTCAGTCCACCAGACATGATGTCCTGCTGTCTCCTGCTGTCTCCTCACCTCTCTGGTCCAAGCCTCAGTTCAGTCCTCCAGACATTATGTCCTGCTGTCTCCTGCTGTCTCCTCACCTCTCTGGTCCAAGCCTCAGTTCAGTCCACCAGACATTATGTCCTGCTGTCTCCTGCTGTCTCCTCACCTCTCTGGTCCAAGCCTCAGTTCAGTCCAGCAGACATTATGTCCTGCTGTCTCCTGCTGTCTCCTCACCTCTCTGGTCCAAGCCTCAGTTCAGTCCAGCAGACATTATGTCCTGCTGTCTCCTGCTGTCTCCTCACCTCTCTGGTCCAAGCCTCAGTTCAGTCCAGCAGACATTATGTTCTGCTGTCTCCTCACCTCTCTGGTCCAAGCCTCAGTTCAGTCCAGCAGACATGATGTCCTGCTGTCTCCTGCTGTCTCCTCACCTCTGGTCCAAGCCTCAGTTCAGTCCACCAGACATGATGTCCTGCTGTCTCCTGCTGTCTCCTCACCTCTCTGGTCCAAGCCTCAGTTCAGTCCACCAGACATGATGTCCTGCTGTCTCCTGCTGTCTCCTCACCTCTCTGGTCCAAGCCTCAGTTCAGTCCTCCAGACATTATGTCCTGCTGTCTCCTGCTGTCTCCTCACCTCTCTGGTCCAAGCCTCAGTTCAGTCCACCAGACATGATGTCCTGCTGTCTCCTGCTGTCTCCTCACCTCTCTGGTCCAAGCCTCAGTTCAGTCCTCCAGACATTATGTCCTGCTGTCTCCTGCTGTCTCCTCACCTCTCTGGTCCAAGCCTCAGTTCAGTCCACCAGACATTATGTCCTGCTGTCTCCTGCTGTCTCCTCACCTCTCTGGTCCAAGCCTCAGTTCAGTCCAGCAGACATTATGTCCTGCTGTCTCCTGCTGTCTCCTCACCTCTCTGGTCCAAGCCTCAGTTCAGTCCAGCAGACATTATGTCCTGCTGTCTCCTGCTGTCTCCTCACCTCTCTGGTCCAAGCCTCAGTTCAGTCCAGCAGACATTATGTTCTGCTGTCTCCTCACCTCTCTGGTCCAAGCCTCAGTTCAGTCCAGCAGACATGATGTCCTGCTGTCTCCTGCTGTCTCCTCACCTCTGGTCCAAGCCTCAGTTCAGTCCACCAGACATGATGTCCTGCTGTCTCCTGCTGTCTCCTCACCTCTCTGGTCCAAGCCTCAGTTCAGTCCACCAGACATGATGTCCTGCTGTCTCCTGCTGTCTCCTCACCTCTCTGGTCCAAGCCTCAGTTCAGTCCTCCAGACATTATGTCCTGCTGTCTCCTGCTGTCTCCTCACCTCTCTGGTCCAAGCCTCAGTTCAGTCCACCAGACATTATGTCCTGCTGTCTCCTGCTGTCTCCTCACCTCTCTGGTCCAAGCCTCAGTTCAGTCCAGCAGACATTATGTCCTGCTGTCTCCTGCTGTCTCCTCACCTCTCTGGTCCAAGCCTCAGTTCAGTCCAGCAGACATTATGTCCTGCGGTCTCCTGCTGTCTCCTCACCTCTCTGGTCCAAGCCTCAGTTCAGTCCACCAGACATTATGTCCTGCTGTCTCCTGCTGTCTCCTCACCTCTCTGGTCCAAGCTTCAGTTCAGTCCAGCAGACATTATGTCCTGCTGTCTCCTGCTGTCTCCTCACCTCTCTGGTCCAAGCCTCAGTTCAGTCCAGCAGACATTATGTCCTGCTGTGTCCTGCTGTCTCCTCACCTCTCTGGTCCAAGCCTCAGTTCAGTCCACCAGACATGATGTCCTGCTGTCTCCTGCTGTCTCCTCACCTCTCTGGTCCAAGCCTCAGTTCAGTCCAGCAGACATGATGTCCTGCTGTCTCCTGCTGTCTCCTCACCTCTCTGGTCCAAGCCTCAGTTCAGTCCACCAGACATGATGTCCTGCTGTCTCCTGCTGTCTCCTCACCTCTCTGGTCCAAGCCTCAGTTCAGTCCAGCAGACATTATGTCCTGCTGTCTCCTGCTGTCTCCTCACCTCTCTGGTCCAAGCCTCAGTTCAGTCCAGCAGACATTATGTCCTGCTGTCTCCTGCTGTCTCCTCACCTCTCTGGTCCAAGCCTCAGTTCAGTCCACCAGACATGATGTACTGCTGTCTCCTGCTGTCTCCTCACCTCTCTGGTCCAAGCCTCAGTTCAGTCCACCAGACATTATGTCCTGCTGTCTCCTGCTGTCTCCTCACCTCTCTGGTCCAAGCCTCAGTTCAGTCCAGCAGTCATTACCATCACAGCCAAAGTTTAAATGACTCCCCCATGTTAAATGAAGCAGACAGACCACCCACACAGGAGGCCGCATGCTGCTATGCTAGCTGATAGCATAGAGGGGTTAAATTAGTGGTTAGTACTGGCTGTTTAACTAATATCCTGGGGGTAGAAAGCCAATGAGAGAGTCATCCCATGGATCTAATAAAGTGATAGGTTACCTTCCAAATGGCACCATACTCCCTATTTAGTGCACTACTTTTAACCAGAACCCTATGGACCCTGGTCAAAAGAAGTGCACTATATTAGGAATAGGGTGCCATTTGGGATGGAGACATATCTGCCTGGTTGTTGCTGCTGCCTGTAAAGGAGTGAGTCCATTTAGGATACAGACACACCTGCCTGGTTGTTGCTGCTGCCTGTAAACGAGTGAGTCATGCCCATTAGAGAGAGCTGCAGATGGCCTCTATTCAACCCTCATTAACACTGTGTTAGGTTGTGTCTGGCTGCTCTGATCAGAAAACATGGTCATCTCTTCAAGGGTAATGTATACAGTATGCCTGGTGGTTCATTTACCTGTTTTATTTTGGTTCCCAAAAAATGAATTATACAACAGAGGCTGGTAACTACATTATCTGGAGCCCACAATGATTCATTCAGGTTGTTCGTTTCCTGTCAGACTGGTTCTATGTTGGTTAGGTTTCTGGTTATGTAACATCTGTTGGTGATGTCAGAGGAAGTGATTGTGTGCTCCTATCAGGTGATGTTATTCAGAGATGATGTTATTCAGAGGTAGCTACTTTATCAACAGTACCTACATTATTAACTGTGACTACATTGTCAACAGTAGCTACATTACCAACAGTAACTACACTGTCAACAGTAACTACATTATTGACAGTAACTATATTATCAACAGTAACTATATTATCAACTGTAACTACATTATTGACAGTGCCTACATTATCAACAGTGCCTACATTAATAACTGTGACTACATTATCAACAGTAACTACATTACCAACAGTAACTACACTGTCAACAGTAACTACATTATTGACAGTAACTACATTACCAACAGTAAGTGCATTATCAACGGTGAATATATTATCAACAGTGACTACATTATTGACAGCAACTACGTTATCAACAGTGGCTACATTATCAACAGTGGCTACATTATCAACAGTAAGTTTATTATTGACGGTAACTACGGTACATTATTGACAGTAACTACATTATCAACAGTGGCTACATTATCGACAGTAAGTACATTATTAACGGTAACTATGGTACATTATCAACAGTAAGTGCATTATCGACGGTAACTACGGTACATTATTGACAGTAACTACATTATCAACAGTGGCTACATTATCGACGGTAACTACGGTACATTATTGACAGTAACTACATTATCAACAGTGGCTACATTATCGACGGTAACTACGGTACATTATTGACAGTAACTACATTATCAACAGTGGCTACATTATCAACGGTAACTACGGTACATTATTGACAGTAACTACATTATCGCAAGGCAATAAATAATAACTGTTACAGAAATGACATCTCACACTGTCCAACAGTTTTGTTTTTGTCACCCAATGAACGCAAATAACCATTTACATCTGCTTTATGTCATCACACAGAATAGCTCACATCCTGAACTGATCCTGAACTCATCCTGAACTCATCCTGAACTAGCAATAACAACTGCTGAACATGTGGATGTGACCAATACAATTTGATTTGAACAGATATCAACAATGTCTTCTACCTTTAACCTTAGACGCTGTCATGACGTTGCCCTCTTTGGGTATAGCGAGTACCATCCCCCTCTCTCTCACCACCTCTCTCTTCCCCCTACACCCAGGTTCTGCTATCTCAGGTCGTAAATTCCTGGAGGAGACTCTCTCCTCATGGCCATGCAGAAAGAGATACATGGAGAGAGTTTCACAGTAGAACAAAGGAACAAAGGAACTTCTTCTACATCACAGAACTTGAGAACTGAACAATATCCATGTTTTGGAGAATGTGTAAACGGTCGGTGGAGAAGCCAGCTACGACCCGGTCCGTTTTGTTTCATGTTTGTGACCTCATGAAAGACAATACAGCCACATTACCCTATTTCTGTTTATACAGGTTCCTCAGTTATGAGGTTTGCATCTAATTCTTGTATAAAATGAATGAGTAAAGATGAAACTATTTGTGAAATGATGTAATGTGATTTTAAACCGTTAATGTGAGAGAATTGTATTCCCTTTAAAGTTTAACTAAGTCATTGGCCCGCCCCCATGAGCACAATCATTGATCTGACGTCATGGTACAGCCCTTTTCTGCTGTTCCGAATAAAAACCCTACCTGAAGAAATCCTCTTTAGACCATGCGTAACTCGGTAAGCTGAGGGGGCGAAGGTTTGAGTAGAGACCATGCGTAACTCGGTAAGCTGAGGGGGCGAAGGTTTGAGTAGAGACCATGCGTAACTCGGTAAGCTGAGGGGGCGAAGGTTTGAGTAGAGACCATGCGTAACTCGGTAAGCTGAGTGGCGAAGGTTTGAGTAGAGACCATGCGTAACTCAGACAGCTGAGGGGCAAAGGTTTGAGTAGAGACCATGCGTAACTCGGTCAGCTGAGGGGGCGAAGGTTTGAGTAGAGACCATGCGTAACTCGGTCAGCTGAGGGGGCGAAGGTTTGAGTAGAGACCATGCGTAACTCGGTAAGCTGAGGGGGCGAAGGTTTGAATAGAGACCATGCGTAACTCGGTAAGCTGAGGGGGCGAAGGTTTGAGTAGAGACCATGCGTAACTCGGTAAGCTGAGGGGCGAAGGTTTGAGTAGAGACCATGCGTACCTCGGTCAGCTGAGGGGGCGAAGGTTTGAGTAGAGACCATGCGTACCTCGGTCAGCTGAGGGGGCGAAGGTTTGAGTAGAGACCATGCGTAACTCGGTAAGCTGAGGGGGCGAAGGTTTGAGTAGAGACCATGCCTACCTCGGTCAGCTGAGGGGGCGAAGGTTTGAGTAGAGACCATGCGTAACTCGGTAAGCTGAGGGGGCGAAGGTTTGAGTAGAGAACATGCGTACCTCGGTCAGCTGAGGGGGCGAAGGTTTGAGTAGAGAACATGCGTAACTCGGTAAGCTGAGGGGCGAAGGTTTGAGTAGAGACCACAAAAACCTCAGTATAAGCTAAGGTTGTAATGGTTGTTGAATTCCGAACCAAACCACGTGGAGCATTGGCTACACGGTGGAAATGGTTAAACTCTGAGACTATCGATCCCAACAGAATAAGAGCAACTCTTAAATACTTATTACTAGCCTGCAGCTAGAAATGATGTACCATTGAATGCGAAGACCAACAACCGCCGAAACATCTATTCTACAAGAACATTTCTGAATGTTACTCTGAAGTATCCAGTCAAACCACGAAAGAGACTTCATGGAAGCAGAGAGATGATCAGATGAACTTTCCAACCAGAAAGACAGACGATTCCAACAGAGATCACGATGACACCCTGAGCGTAAATATATATTGATTGCAATTGTTCCCGAATGAGTGAGCGTTCATGTGCAAAGGATTAGCATTTCAATCAATATAATTATCAACTGTGTAGTGACTCTTGTCTTTCCCGCCCTTCTCAGTCCACACCCACTTCCCTTTGTCCACCAAGCCGTCATATCGGCTTAGACCACTAGGGAACCTCCCCTATCATTTCCCTGTAACCATATCTACTGTTTGTTTGTTTATGCATTTTAGTAAATTATATTTTAGTATTTTAGTAAATAAATGATTAAGCCAATTGGTGTATGGATGATTCATAGTAAAGGCTGGGTTCATGCAGATAACCAAATATTTACTACGTTTGGAATGAGACTAACTCATTAATTAGAAGATTAATTGATCATATATTAAAATATCTGAAGAGTTGTATTAGGAAAATTATAACTTTGTAATCTGAAGATTTTCCTTGGTGCCCCGACTTCCTAGTTAATTACATTTACACGATTAGTTTAATCACGAATAATTACAGAGAATTGATTTGATAAAATAACAGTCTTCAATTTAATGATGCTAAAGACACGACAACACCATAGGAAAGATACGGACAGGCCGATGGAATTTGGCCTGCAGACATGGGTTTCTGTTCTGCCTGAAGTCTGTTTAGAGGATAACCCACAGGTCTAGAGGGGTGTGTGACAGGTTAACCCACAGGTCTAGAGGGGTGTGTGACAGGTTAACCCACAGGTCTAGAGGGGTGTGTGTCAGGTTAACCCACAGGTCTAGAGGGGTATGTGACAGGTTAACCCACAGGTCTAGAGGGGTGTGTGTCAGGTTAACCCACAGGTCTAGAGGGGAGTGTGACAGGTTAACCCACAGGTCTAGAGGGGGAAAGGGGATACCTAGTCAGTACAACTGAAATGTGTCTTCCACATTTAACCCTTCTGAATCAGAGAGGTGGGGCTGCCTTAATCAACATCCACGTCTTCAGTGCCCGGGGAATAGTGGGTTAACTGCCTTGCTCAGGGGGACAGTGGGTTAACTGCCTTGCACAGGGGAACAGTGGGTTAACTGCCTTGCTCAGAGGAACAGTGGGTTAACTGCCTTGCTCAGGGGAACAGTGGGTTAACTGCCTTGCTCAGAGGAATAGTGGGTTAACTGCCTTGCTCAGAGGAACAGTGGGTTAACTGCCTTGCTCAGGGGAACAGTGGGTTAACTGCCTTGCACAGGGGAACAGTGGGTTAACTGCCTTGCTCAGAGGAACAGTGGGTTAACTGCCTTGCTCAGAGGAACAGTGGGTTAACTGCCTTGCTCAGGGGAACAGTGGGTTAACTGCCTTGCTCAGGGGAACAGTGGGTTAACTGCCTTGCACAGGGGAACAGTGGGTTAACTGCCTTGCTCAGGGGAACAGTGGGTTAACTGTCTTGTTCAGGGGAACAGTGGGTTAACTGCCTTGTTCAGGGGAACAGTGGGTCAACTGCCTTGCTCAGGGGAACAGTGGGTCAACTGCGTTGTTCAGGGGAACAGTGGGTTAACTGCCTTGTTCAGAGGAACAGTGGGTTAAACTGCCTTGTTCAGGGGAACAGTGGGTTAACTGCCTTGTTCAGAGGAACAGTGGGTTAACTGCCTTGTTCAGAGGAACAGTGGGTTAACTGCCTTGTTCAGAGGAACAGTGGGTTAACTGCCTTGTTCAGGGGAACAGTGGGTTAACTGCCTTGTTCAGGGGAACAGTGGGTTAACTGCCTTGCTCAGGGGATCAGTGGGTTAACTGCCTTGCTCAGGGGAACACTGGGTTAACTGCCTTGCTCAAGGGAACAGTGGGTTAACTGCCTTGCTCAGGGGAACAGTGGGTTAACTGCCTTGTTCAGGGGAACAGTGGGTTAACTGCCTTGCTCAGGGGAACAGTGGGTCAACTGCCTTGCTCAGGGGAACACTGGGTTAACTGCCTTGTTCAGGGGAACACTGGGTTAACTGCCTTGTTCAGGGGAACAGTGGGTCAACTGCCTTGCTCAGGGGAACAGTGGGTTAACTGCTCAGGGGCAGAAGGCCAGATTTTGACCTTGTCTGCCAAAGAGGAGTAGTTGTGTGTGTGTGTGTGTGTGTGTGTGTGTGTGTGTGTGTGTGTGTGTGTGTGTGTGTGTGTGTGTGTGTGTGTGTGTGTGTGTGTGTGTGTGTGTGTGTGTGTGTGTGTGCGTGCGTGTGTGGGCTGGGTAAGTACATTACAGTGTTGTAGTGTTTCTAGCCACTGTCTGTGCTTGGTGAGGCATTGTGGGTAGAATACCCACCATATAGAAGCCCTGTATACAAACACAGCTGCTGATATCACCACTACGGAATGTAGTGGAATGCTCAATACTGTGAGAGAATGGGAGGTACTGAAAAGAGAGAGGGAGGGGTTGAAAGGGAGAGGGAGAGGGAGGGGTAGAGAGAGAGAGAGAGAGAGAGAGAGAGAGAGAGAGAGAGAGAGAGGGAGGGGCAGAGAGAGAGAGAGAGAGGGAGGGGCAGAGGGAGAGAAATAGGTTTTCCCCAATATATGTCAAGCTCCACAGTTCCCCAGTGTGTGTCCACCAGAGTATAATATGTCCTGTATAAGTTATCAAACTCCATGTTATATAGTAGACTATCGCTGCATATGGCTGAATATGGAAGCTGTATATGGCTGAATATGGAAGCTGTATATGGCTGAATATGGAAGCTGTATATGGCTGAATATGGAAGCTGTATATGGCTGAATATGAAAGCTATATATGGCTGAATATGGAAGCTGTATATGGCTGAATATGGAAGCTGTATATGGCTGAATATGGAAGCTGTGTATGGTGGAATATGGAAGCTGTATATGGTGGAATATGGAAGCTGTATATGGCTGAATATGGAAACTGTATATGGTGGAATATGGAAGCTGTATATGGCTGAATATGGAAGCTGTATATGGCTGAATATGGAAACTGTATATGGTGGAATATGGAAGCTGTATATGGCTGAATATGGAAGCTGTATATGGCTGAATATGGAAGCTGTATATGGCTGAATATGGAAGCTGTACATGGCTGAATATGAAAGCTATATATGGCTGAATATGGAAGCTGTATATGGCTGAATATGGAAGCTGAATATGGCTGAATATGGAAGCTGTATATGGCTGAATATGGAAGCTGTGTATGGTGGAATATGGAAGCTGTATATGGTGGAATATGGAAGCTGTATATGGCTGAATATGGAAACTGTATATGGTGGAATATGGAAGCTGTATATGGCTGAATATGGAAGCTGTATATGGCTGAATATGGAAGCTGTATATGGCTGAATATGGAAGCTGTACATGGCTGAATATGAAAGCTATATATGGCTGAATATGGAAGCTGTATATGGCTGAATATGGAAGCTGTGTATGGTGGAATATGGAAGCTGTATATGGTGGAATATGGAAGCTGTATATGGCTGAATATGGAAACTGTATATGGTGGAATATGGAAGCTGTATATGGCTGAATATGGAAGCTGTATATGGCTGAATATGGAAGCTGTATATGGTGGAATATGGAAGCTGTATTTGGCTGAATATGGAAGCTGTATATGGTGGAATATGGAAGCTGTATATGGCTGAATATGGAAGCTGTATATGGCTGAATATGGAAGCTGTATTTGGCTGAAAATGGAAGCTCAATGCCTTTACTATCAACTGTACTGAAATGCAAGAGATTGTACAATTCATTCATTGCTACAAAAAGGCAGGGTGATTGGTCCACAAGGCTTGGTGTGATAGGTGATTGGTCCCCAGGACTTGGTGTGATAGGTGCTTGGTTCACAGGGCTTGGTGCTTGGTTCACAGGGCTTGGTGTGCTAGGTGCTTGGTTAACAGGGCTTGGTGTGCTAGGTGCTTGGTCCGCTAGGTGCTTGGTCCACAGGGCTTGGTGTGCTTGGTCCACAGGGCTTGGTGTGATAGGTGATTGGTTAACAGGGCATGGTGTGCTAGGTGATTGGTCCACAGGGCTTGGTGTGCTAGGTGCTTGGTTCACAGGGCTTGGTGTGCTAGGTCGACAGGGCTTGGTGCTTGGTTCACAGGGCTTGATGTGCTAGGTGCTTGGTTCACAGGGCTTGGTGTGCTAGGACGACAGGGCTTGGTGCTTGGTTCACAGGGCTTGGTGTGCTAGGTGCTTGGTTCACAGGGCTTGGTGTGCTAGGTGCTTGGTCACAGGGCTTGGTGTGCTAGGTCGACAGGGCTTGGTGCTTGGTTCACAGGGCTTGGTGTGATAGGTGCTTGGTTCACAGGGCTTGGTGTGCTAGGTCCTTGGTTCACAGGGTTTGGTGTGATAGGTGCTTGGTTCCCAGGGCTTGGTGTGATAGGTGCTTGGTTCACAGGGCTTGGTGTGCTTGGTGCTTGGTCCCCAGGGCTTGGTGTGATAGGTGCTTGGTTCACAGGGCTTGGTGTGCTAGGTCGACAGGGCTTGGTGCTTGGTTCACAGGGCTTGATGTGCTAGGTGCTTGGTTCACAGGGCTTGGTGTGCTAGGTCGACAGGGCTTGGTGCTTGGTTCACAGGGCTTGGTGTGCTTGGTGCTTGGGTCACAGGGCTTGGTGTGCTAGGTCGACAGGGCTTGGTGCTTGGTTCACAGGGCTTGATGTGCTAGGTGCTTGGGTCACAGGGCTTGGTGTGCTAGGTCGACAGGGCTTGGTGCTTGGTTCACAGGGCTTGATGTGCTAGGTGCTTGGTTCACAGGGCTTGGTGTGCTAGGTGATTGGTCCCCAGGGCTTGGTGCGATAGGTGCTTGGTTCACAGGGCTTGGTGTGCTAGGTGCTTGGTTCACAGGGCTTGGTGTGCTAGGTGCTTGGTTCACAGGGCTTGGTATGCTAGGTGCTTGGTTCACAGGGCTTGGTGTGCTAGGTCGACAGGGCTTGGTGCTTGGTTCACAGGGCTTGTTGTGCTAGGTGCTTGGTTCACAGGGCTTGATGTGCTAGATGCTTGGTCCACAGGGCTTGGTGTGCTAGGTGCTTGGTTCACAGGGCTTGGTGTGCTAGGTCGACAGGGCTTGGCGCTTCGTCCACAGGACTTGGTGTGCTTGGTGCTTGGTTCACAGGGCTTGGTGTGCTTGGTGCTTGGTCGACAGGGCTTGGTGTGATAGGTGCTTGGTTCACAGGGCTTGGTGTGCTAGGTCGACAGGGCTTGGTGCTTGGTTCACAGGGCTTGGTGTGCTAGGTGCTTGGTTCACAGGGCTTGGTGTGCTAGGTCGACAGGGCTTGGTGCTTGGTTCACAGGGCTTGGTGTGCTAGGTGCTTGGTTCACAGGGCTTGATGTGCTAGGTGCTTGGTTCACAGGGCTTGGTGTGCTAGGTGCTTGGTTCACAGGGCTTGGTGTGCTAGGTCGACAGGGCTTGGCGCTTCGTCCACAGGACTTGGTGTGCTTGGTGCTTGGTTCACAGGGCTTGGTGTGCTTGGTGCTTGGTCAACAGGGCTTGGTGTGATAGGTGCTTGGTTCACAGGGCTCGGTGTGCTAGGTGCTTGGTCACAGGGCTCGGTGTGCTTGGTTCACAGGGCTTGGTGTGCTAGGTGCTTGGTTCACAGGGCTTGGTGTGCTAGGTCGACAGGGCTTGGTGCTTGGTCCACAGAGCTTGATATGCTTGGTGCTTGGTCCACAGGGCTTGGTGTGCTTGGTGCTTGGTCGACAGGGCTTGGTGTTTTTGGTCCCCAGGGCTTGGTGTGCTTGGTCCCCAGGGCTTGGTGTGCTTTGTCCCCAGGGCTTGGTGTGCTTGGTCCCCAGGGCTTGGTGTGCTTGGTCCCCAGGGCTTGGTGTGCTAGGTGCGTAGTCCACAGGGCTTGGTGTGAAACCTGGTTCAAACAGGCAGACAAAGTTTGGACACACAGCAGGCTGAAACCTGGTTCAAACAGGAGGACATACATGGACACACAGCAGGCTGAAACCTGGTTCAAACAGGCTTCTTGTCTCCTTTCAGTTTCATTCGTCAAACTCATAGTTTAGTCTTAAACTGGTATCTGAAGATTCAAACTCATAGTTTAGTCTTAAACTGGTATCTGAAGATTCAAACTCATAGTTTAGTCTTAAACTGATATCTGAAGATTCAAACTCATAGTTTAGCTTTAAACTGGGATTTAAAGCACACACAGAGACAGCCAGACCCTTAGATGTTGAACTTAGAGGTTGGAAAATCTCAGCCTATCAGAAAAGCTGGCAGCAAATGTCCAGCATTAAACAGACAGGAATGTGCAGGAGGGGCCTTATCTGTACAAAACAAGACCTGAGGAGACGGAGGGTCACTATGCTAGGCTATGCTATGCGAGACAAAGGATCACACCGGGTTATGCTATGCTAAACTATGCTAAGCTACGCTATGGGAGGAGAAGACACTCAGAAACGAATCATCCAAACTTATCACACGGAGGGGATCCATGTCACAGCAGGAGGCTATTTATAATCAATGGATCAAATGTCAGACTGCTACCAGATATATAGAGAGACTCAACCTACTTCTCCTCACCAAAACCCTATACTAGGCTAGTGGCAAGGCCTACGTGTTTTTTTGTTAGACACCCGAGGTAGAACACAACAAAACCATGTCTTTTCACATCTCTAATGTCTCACATTCATGAAATGAATGGTTATGTACGAATATTTTACCAAAATATATATTTATTTACCCTAAAAATATATGTGGGATCGGAAACGATGCAGACAATTACATTGATAGAAGCAACAATCTATCTGCAATATTGAAACTGATCCACCCCTTTAAAATGTAATTTTTTTTTACTGCACAAGTGGTTAAATTGATAGATATTGTGACACACCACCTAAACTCAAAAAAGTGCACAATAATGCCAGGCTCTGATATGTCTAACACTTGAAATACAACAAGTCAATTGTCTTTCCTAAATACACAAATAAGCAGCATTAGGACATATTATTGCATCTAGGAAATATAGACCTTTAAACACAGAGATGCAATAGACTGAAATATCAACTATGAATATTCATTTTGAGTGTAATCTGCGGGCACAGACAGTGAAATTAAATGTTTTGGGGTCCAAGGTTCCTTGAAGGATTTTTATATATAGTATATAGTCCCTACCCTTGCCATTTAGTCCGGGTGCCACCACAGATTATATTTGGGGCCACCCTGGATTTAGCCTGAAATTCAATATGGTGTCCAAAATCCAACATGGCTGTAAATATGAATTTTGTAGATGAGAGGCCTTGTTTCAGAATGGTGTACAACCCTCATGACCATAAAGACTGTTTTGGTGTGAATCAATTTTATTCTATTATTTTATTTATTATTTATTCATATATATTTGTCAGGCAGCACCATACAGCACTGAAAGAGAGCAGATTTGACTTGGAAAGTTGTCTATTTATCAGCTACCAATAAGTAAAGCGTACATTCACCATGAATATTCATAGATTATATATATTTCAGCGTATTATACCTCTGTGTTTAAAGGTCTATATTTCCTAGATTCATTAAGATATCCTAATGCTGTTTATATTTCTGTGTTTAAAGGTCTGTATTTCCTAGATTCATTAAGATATCCTAATGCTGTTTATTTGAGTATTTAGTGGAGACAACTGTTATACTTGTATTTCAAATGTTAGCAATATCCGAGCTTGACATGTTGTGTGACATGAGCCTACGTAGCCCCTTCCCCGACAGCCAGGCATTATTCTGCATGTTCTGAGTTTATTAAGGGGGTGTGTCACAATATCTATCAATTCAACAATTTTTGCAGTAAAATATTTTGTCTCACAATTATCCTTTTCATAAACGGGAGACATTAGAGATGTGTTTTGTTCTACCGCGAGTAGGAGTTTATCAAAAACGAAAACCTTTTTTTTAGAGGATTGGCCAGTAACCTATACTGTATGGCTGCTAGCATACACCATTCCAGCAGGAACTAGGAACATAATGTTTCCCCTCATTTGTTTGGTAATGTTTTCTTTTGTCTTGTTGATCATTGGCCAGAAAGCATGGGTAACTAAATACATTATAAGTCATGTTGTTTTCTAATGAGTTGCTTTTTAATGTCACAAAGTAGAAGGTCAACCAAGGATATTCATGATGCCAGAAATACAGTAGTTGATTTTCTTCTCACAGACAAATGTTGGAACTGATTTCCTGAACGATTGATTTGGAATCTTAATAGTGATTAAAACCATGGGGATCAGGTCTATAATAACAAGGTAACACCATGGGGATCAGGTCAATAATAACAAGGTAACACCATGGGGATCAGGTCAATAATAACAAGGTAACACCATGGGGATCAGGTCTATAATAACAAGGTAACACCATGGGGATCAGGTCAATAATAACAAGGTAACACCCTGGGGATCAGGTCTATAATAACAAGGTAATACCATGGGGATCAGGTCAATAATAACAAGGTAACACCATGGGGATCAGGTCAATAATAACAAGGTAACACCATGGGGATCAGGTCAATAATAACAAGGTAACACCATGGGGATCAGGTCAATAATAACAAGGTAACACCCTGGGGATCAGGTCAATAATAACAAGGTAACACCATGGGGATCAGGTCAATAATAACAAGGTAACACCCTGGGGATCAGGTCTATAATAACAAGGTAACACCATGGGGATCAGGTCAATAATAACAAGGTAACACCATGGGGATCAGGTCAATAATAACAAGGTAGGGGATCAGGTCAATAATAACAAGGTAGGGGATCAGGTCAATAATAACAAGCTAACACCCTGGGGATCAGGTCAATAATAACAAGGTAACACCCTGGGGATCAGGTCAATAATAACAAGCTAACACCCTGGGGATCAGGTCAATAATAACAAGCTAACACCATGGGGATCAGGTCAATAATAACAAGGTAACACCCTGGGGATCAGGTCAATAATAACAAGGCAACACCCTGGGGATCAGGTCTATAATAACAAGGTAACACCCTGGGGATCAGGTCAATAATAACAAGGTAACACCCTGGGGATCAGGTCAATAATAACAAGGTAACACCATGGGGATCAGGTCAATAATAACAAGGTAACACCATGGGGATCAGGTCAATAATAACAAGGTAGGGGATCAGGTCTATAATAACAAGGTAACACCATGGGGATCAGGTCAATAATAACAAGGTAACACCATGGGGATCAGGTCAATAATAACAAGGTAACACCATGGGGATCAGGTCTATAATAACAAGCTAACACCATGGGGATCAGGTCTATAATAACAAGGTAACACCATGGGGATCAGGTCAATAATAACACCATGGGGATCAGGTCAATAATAACAAGGTAACACCCTGGGGATCAGGTCAATAATAACACCCTGGGGATCAGGTCAATAATAACAAGGTAACACCATGGGGATCAGGTCAATAATAACACCATGGGGATCAGGTCTATAATAACAAGGTAACACCATGGGGATCAGGTCAATAATAACAAGGTAACACCATGGGGATCAGGTCAATAATAACAAGGTAACACCATGGGGATCAGGTCTATAATAACAAGCTAACACCATGGGGATCAGGTCTATAATAACAAGGTAACACCATGGGGATCAGGTCAATAATAACAAGGTAACACCCTGGGGATCAGGTCAATAATAACAAGGTAGGGGATCAGGTCAATAATAACAAGGTAGGGGATCAGGTCAATAATAACAAGGTAGGGGATCAGGTCAATAATAACAAGCTAACACCATGGGGATCAGGTCAATAATAACAAGGTAACACCCTGGGGATCAGGTCAATAATAACAAGGTAACACCCTGGGGATCAGGTCAATAATAACAAGCTAACACCATGGGGATCAGGTCAATAATAACAAGGTAACACCCTGGGGATCAGGTCAATAATAACAAGGTAGGGGATCAGGTCAATAATAACAAGGTAACACCATGGGGATCAGGTCTATAATAACAAGCTAACACCATGGGGATCAGGTCTATAATAACAAGGTAACACCATGGGGATCAGGTCAATAATAACACCATGGGGATCAGGTCAATAATAACAAGGTAACACCCTGGGGATCAGGTCAATAATAACACCCTGGGGATCAGGTCAATAATAACAAGGTAACACCATGGGGATCAGGTCAATAATAACACCATGGGGATCAGGTCTATAATAACAAGGTAACACCATGGGGATCAGGTCAATAATAACAAGGTAACACCCTGGGGATCAGGTCAATAATAACAAGGTAGGGGATCAGGTCAATAATAACAAGGTAGGGGATCAGGTCAATAATAACAAGGTAGGGGATCAGGTCAATAATAACAAGCTAACACCATGGGGATCAGGTCAATAATAACAAGGTAACACCCTGGGGATCAGGTCAATAATAACAAGGTAACACCCTGGGGATCAGGTCAATAATAACAAGCTAACACCATGGGGATCAGGTCAATAATAACAAGGTAACACCCTGGGGATCAGGTCAATAATAACAAGGTAGGGGATCAGGTCAATAATAACAAGGTAACACCATGGGGATCAGGTCTATAATAACAAGGTAACACCATGGGGATCAGGTCAATAATAACAAGGTAACACCCTGGGATCAGGTCAATAATAACAAGGTAACACCCTGGGGATCAGGTCAATAATAACAAGGTAACACCATGGGGATCAGGTCTAAAATAACAAGGTAACACCATGGGGATCAGGTCAATAATAACAAGGTAACACCCTGGGGATCAGGTAAATAATAACAAGGTAACACCCTGGGGATCAGGTCAATAATAACAAGGTAGGGGATCAGGTCAATAATAACAAGGTAACACGATGGGGATCAGGTCTATAATAACAAGGTAACACCATGGGGATCAGGTCAATAATAACAAGGTAACACCACCGGGATCAGGTCAATAATAACAAGGTAACAACATGGGGATCAGGTCAATAATAACAAGGTAACACCATGGGGATCAGGTCTATAATAACAAGGTAACACCACAGGGATCAGGTCAATAATAACAAGGTCACACCATGGGGATCAGGTCTATAATAACAAGGTAACACCATGGGGATCAGGTCAATAATAACAAGGTAACACCATGGGGATCAGGTCAATAATAACAAGGTAACACCCTGGGGATCAGGTCAATAATAACAAGGTAACACCCTGGGGATCAGGTCTATAATAACAAGGTAACACCCTGGGGATCAGGTCAATAATAACAAGGTAACACCCTGGGGATCAGGTCTATAATAACAAGGTAACACCATGGGGATCAGGTCAATAATAACAAGGTAACACCATGGGGATCAGGTCTATAATAACAAGGTAACACCCTGGGGATCAGGTCAATAATAACAAGGTAACACCATGGCAATCAGGTCTATAATAACAAGGTAACACCATGGGGATCAGGTCAATAATAACAAGGTAACACCCTGGGGATCAGGTCAATAATAACAAGGTAACACCCTGGGGATCAGGTCAATAATAACAAGGTAACACCATGGGGATCAGGTCAATAATAACAAGGTAACACCATGGGGATCAGGTCAATAATAACAAGGTAACACCCTGGGGATCAGGTCAATAATAACAAGGTAACACCATGGGGATCAGGTCAATAATAACAAGGTAACACCATGGGGATCAGGTCAATAATAACAAGGTAACACCATGGGGATCAGGTCTATAATAACAAGGTAACACCATGGGGATCAGGTCAATAATAACAAGGTAACACCCTGGGATCAGGTCAATAATAACAAGGTAACACCCTGGGGATCAGGTCAATAATAACAAGGTAACACCATGGGGATCAGGTCTAAAATAACAAGGTAACACCATGGGGATCAGGTCAATAATAACAAGGTAACACCCTGGGGATCAGGTCAATAATAACAAGGTAACACCCTGGGGATCAGGTCAATAATAACAAGGTAGGGGATCAGGTCAATAATAACAAGGTAACACGATGGGGATCAGGTCTATAATAACAAGGTAACACCATGGGGATCAGGTCAATAATAACAAGGTAACACCATGGGGATCAGGTCTATAATAACAAGGTAACACCACAGGGATCAGGTCAATAATAACAAGGTCACACCATGGGGATCAGGTCTATAATAACAAGGTAACACCATGGGGATCAGGTCAATAATAACAAGGTAACACCCTGGGGATCAGGTCAATAATAACAAGGTAACACCCTGGGGATCAGGTCAATAATAACAAGGTAACACCCTGGGGATCAGGTCAATAATAACAAGGTAACACCATGGGGATCAGGTCTATAATAACAAGGTAACACCATGGGGATCAGGTCAATAATAACAAGTTAACACCATGGGGATCAGGTCAATAATAACAAGGTAACACCATGGCGATCAGGTCAATAATAACAAGGTAACACCATGGCGATCAGGTCAATAATAACAAGGTAACACCCTGGGGATCAGGTCAATAATAACAAGGTAACACCATGGGGATCAGGTCAATAATAACAAGGTAACACCATGGGGATCAGGTCAATAATAACAAGGTAACACCATGGGGATCAGGTCAATAATAACAAGGTAACACCCTGGGGATCAGGTCAATAATAACAAGGTAACACCATGGGGATCAGGTCAATAATAACAAGGTAACACCATGGGGATCAGGTCTATAAGAACAAGGTAACACCATGGGGATCAGGTCAATAATAACAAGGTAACACCATGGGGATCAGGTCAATAATAACAAGGTAACACCCTGGGGATCAGGTCTATAAGAACAAGGTAACACCATGGGGATCAGGTCAATAATAACAAGGTAACACCATGGGGATCAGGTCAATAATAACAAGGTAACACCATGGGGATCAGGTCAATAATAACAAGGTAACACCATGGGGATCAGGTCTATAATAACAAGGTAACACCATGGGGATCAGGTCAATAATAACAAGGTAACACCATGGGGATCAGGTCAATAATAACAAGGTAACACCATGGGGATCAGGTCAATAATAACAAGGTAACACCATGGGGATCAGGTCTATAATAACAAGGTAACACCATGGGGATCAGGTCAATAATAACAAGGTAACACCATGGGGATCAGGTCTATAATAACAAGGTAACACCATGGGGATCAGGTCAATAATAACAAGGTAACACCATGGGGATCAGGTCAATAATAACAAGGTAACACCATGGGGATCAGGTCAATAATAACAAGGTAACACCCTGGGGATCAGGTCAATAATAACAAGGTAACACCCTGGGGATCAGTTCTATAATAACAAGGTAACACCATGGGGATCAGGTCAATAATAACAAGGTAACACCATGGGGATCAGGTCAATAATAACACCATAGGGATCATGTCTATAATAACAAGGTAACACCATGGAGATCAGGTCTATAATAGCAAGGTAACACCCTGGGGATCAGGTCAATAATAACAAGGTAACACCATGGGGATCAGGTCTATAATAACAAGGTAACACCATGGGGATCAGGTCAATAATAACAAGGTAACACCATGGGGATCAGGTCTATAATAACAAGGTAACACACAATAAGTTTGTTCAGTACACATTGCCACACACCTGTGGTGACATAATATGCACATAGTTAGGCTGTGTCCCAAATGACACCCTATTCTCTATCTTTTGCCCTACTTCTGACTAGGGTCCATAGGGTTTTTGTCAAAAGTAGTGCATTATTTAGGGATAGGGAATAGGGTGCCATTTATCATTCACGTCTCTTCTCTGGAGAAACTAGTTTTTCAGGTATGTACTTTACATAGCTAAGACACGTTCCTGAGTCACATAACGAATAGTTAGCGTGCCACCCGGTCTACGACGACGATCGGGTCCTTGGTACCAAACGGCAGCCCGTTCCCTACTGAGCCTCATTGGGCCCTTGTCTAATGAACTGCACTGTAAATGGAACAGGGTGTCATTTAGAAAGTAGTATTAGTGTTTCTCCGGTTTCTGGAGGTTTGAACCTCTCTCTGTCCAACCATCCAGGAGTGGTGTGTTATAGATACAACCCCCTGAAACAGGTTGGTCCACCGCAGGCATCACTAGGGTCGGTTTCCCTGGAGGTTTGAACCTCTCTCTGTCCAACCATCCAGGAGTGGTGTGTTATAGATACAACCCCCTGAAACAGGTTGGTCCACCGCATGCATCACGAGGTCAAACGCGAGTGTGAATCCTATAGATAGTAGGCTATCCATGGTAGAGGCTACATACTACATACATACCTACTGTGCTGTGCCGGATGCCACATATGAACAGCGTATGTGGACACAGCAGGGATCTCTTTTAAAGAGAAATCATGTTTCACCTTTGAAAGGCTTTTCACCACTCTCAACCATGGACAATCCCTTCCCTTTATAGACAGTGGATTTGGCTATCGTCTTGAACTACTATAGAGGTCTGGCTATTGTTTCCATAGGAATCTTCTCTGGCCGGGTCTGAGAGATCCCCCCCACTACTTATTGGTACACTATTTCTTGGTACTTTATTTACTGGTTCTCTATTTCCTGGTTCTCTATTTCTTGGTACTTTATTTCCTGGTACACTATTTCCTGCTTCTCTATTTCTTGGTACTTTATTTCCTGGTTCTCTATTTCCTGCTTCTCTATTCGTTGGTACTCTATTTCCTGCTTCTCTATTTCTTGGTACTTTATTTCCTGGTTCTCTATTTCCTGCTTCTCTATTTCTTGGTAATTTATTTCCCGGTTCTCTATTTCCTGGTTCTCTATTTCCTGCTTCTCTATTTCTTGGTACTCTATTTCCTGGTTCTCTATTTCCTTGTACTCTATTTGTTGGTACTTTATTTCCTGGTACTCTATTTCTTCGTAATCCATTTCCTGGTACTCTTGGTGTGTGTAAGAGAGGCCTAGAGTTTTTTTCTGATCAGGTGATGTGATCAGGAAAACTCCTGAATCTACCCAGGCAGGAGTCATGTTAACATCTGTAGCTCTATGGATCTACCCAGACAGGAGTCATGTTAACATCTGTAGCTCTATGGATCTACCCAGGCAGGAGTCATGTTAACATCTGTAGCTCTATGGATCTACCCAGGCAGGAGTCATGTTAACATCTGTAGCTCTATGGATCTACCCAGGCAGGAGTCATGTTAACATCTGTAGCTATATGGATCTACCCAGGCAGGAGTCATGTTAACATCTGTAGCTCTATGGATCTACCCAGACAGGAGTCATGTTAACATCTGTAGCTCTATGGATCTACCCAGACAGGAGTCATGTTAACATCTGTAGCTCTATGGATCTACCCAGGCAGGAGTCATGTTAACATCTGTAGCTCTATGGATCTACCCAGGCAGGAGTCATGTTAACATCTGTAGCTCTATGGATCTACCCAGACAGGAGTCATGTTAACATCAGTAGCTCTATGCACTATGCTCCAACCCAGTGAGACAGACAATTGGTTCGGCAAATATGTACACAGCTCCTGCCCGTCTGACCACCAACTGTCTGTTACCCCCCCTCCCTTCCTCCCTTGGCCGGACCCACTGACCCAAGCCCAACTGACGTGCCAGCTGACAACAATACCACAGAACACAGCTATCACCTGCTACTGCTGACCCTGCTCAGACAGACACAGTCCCATGAACCCTGCCTGCCTGGTGCTCCAAAACAGCCACATGAATGTTCACTACGCTGGGCCGGAATGGACACACTGCTTGGAACCGGCTTAGACAGCAAAGCCCAGAACCAAACACCAAAAAACATTGATCACAACACTCCCTTTTGGGGAGTCCCGAAACTGATGTTGGCGTGACAGTAGGCCTGCCAACCTACTAAAACTGGGAATCGGCAGGGGCCTGAGGTGCCGATACCACAGGAGCCTCACCATACGATATTATCACCATACTTAGGTGCCGATACCATATGTATTGCGATTCTCACAAATCTCACAATTCTATATGTATGGTGATTGGATACTGCGATTTCATTTGGATGTGATGTTCCTAACATATTGATCAGCATATGTCTTCTGCAGAGAGAGTCATGAGAAAATGAGTTTGTAGCAGTCAGGGAAATCAAAGTGCTGAAAACATGTCTCACTACTTTAAAAAAAGATGGACAACAAACAATATGATGGAAACTACAGGAGTTTTGGCGCAGGTACAGCCGACTAGCGCTAGCTAACGCTATCTACTTACCTAAAATATATATATATACAGTATATATTATTATTACAAAATGTACAATACGATACTTGAAGTTAAAGTATCAATATAATATCGTCCAAAATAATATTATGATGTACAACTTTCGACCCCCCCCCCCCCCCCCCGTCACTACTACCTTCCTACCACTCAGACTAGTTTGTCTCCTCTACTATCTCCACTCAGACTAGGTTGTCTCCTCTACTATCTCCACTCAGACTAGGTTGTCTCCTCTACTATCTCCACTCAGACTAGGTTGGCTCCTCTACTATCTCCACTCAGACTAGGTTGTCTAAGGTCTCCTCTACTATCTCCACTCAGACTAGGTTGTCTCCTCTACTATCTCCACTCAGACTAGGTTGTCTCCTCTACTATCTCCACTCAGACTAGGTTGGCTCCTCTACTATCTCCACTCAGACTAGGTTGTCTAATGCCTCCTCTACTATCTCCACTCAGACTAGGTTGTCTCCTCTACTATCTCCACTCAGACTAGGTTGTCTCCTCTACTATCTCCACTCAGACTAGGTTGTCTAATGTCTCTTCTACTATCTCCACTCAGACTAGGTTGTCTCCTCTACTATCTCCACTCAGACTAGGTTGTCTAATGTCTCCTCTACTATCTCCACTCAGACTAGGTTGTCTAAGGTCTCCTCTACTATCTTCACTCAGACTAGGTTGTCTAAGGTCTCCTCTACTATCTCCACTCAGACTAGGTTGTCTCCTCTACTATCTCCACTCAGACTAGGTTGTCTCCTCTACTATCTCCACTCAGACTAGGTTGTCTCCTCTACTATCTCCACTCAGACTAGGTTGGCTCCTCTACTATCTCCACTCAGACTAGGTTGGCTCCTCTACTATCTCCACTCAGACTAGGTTGTCTAATGTCTCCTCTACTATCTCCACTCAGACTAGGTTGTCTCCTCTACTATCTCCACGCAGACTAGGTTGTCTAATGTCTCCTCTACTATCTCCACTCAGACTAGGTTGTCTCCTCTACTATCTCCACTCAGACTAGGTTGTCTCCTCTACTATCTCCACTCAGACTAGGTTGTCTAATGTCTCTTCTACTATCTCCACTCAGACTAGGTTGTCTCCTCTACTATCTCCACTCAGACTAGGTTGTCTAATGTCTCCTCTACTATCTCCACTCAGACTAGGTTGTCTAAGGTCTCCTCTACTATCTTCACTCAGACTAGGTTGTCTAAGGTCTCCTCTACTATCTCCACTCAGACTAGGTTGTCTCCTCTACTATCTCCACTCAGACTAGGTTGGCTCCTCTACTATCTCCACTCAGCCTAGGTTGTCTACTCTACTATCTTCACTCAGACTAGGTTGTCTCCTCTACTATCTCCACTCAGACTAGGTTGTCTAATGTCTCCTCTACTATCTCCACTCAGACTAGGTTGGCTCCTCTACTATCTCCACTCAGACTAGGTTGTCTCCTCTACTATCTCCACTCAGACTAGGTTGTCTAATGTCTCCTCTACTATCTCCACTCAGACTAGGTTGTCTCCTCTACTATCTCCACTCAGACTAGGTTGTCTACGGTCTCCTCTACTATCTCCACTCAGACTAGGTTGTCTCCTCTACTATCTCCACTCAGACTAGGTTGTCTAATGTCTCCTCTACTATCTCCACTCAGACTAGGTTGTCTAATGTCTCCTCTACTATCTCCACTCAGACTAGGTTATCTAAGGTCTCCTCTACTATCTTCACTCCGACTAGGTTGTCTAATGTCTCCTCTACTATCTCCACTCAGACTAGGTTGTCTAAGGTCTCCTCTACTATCTTCACTCCGACTAGGTTGTCTAAGGTCTCCTCTACTATCTCCACACAGACTAGGTTGTCTAAGGTCTCCTCTACTATCTTCACTCAGACTAGGTTGTCTAAGGTCTCCTCTACTATCTCCACTCAGGCTAGGTTATCTCCTCTACTATCTCCACTCAGACTAGGTTGTCTCCTCTACTATCTCCACTCAGACTAGGTTGTCTAAGGTCTCCTCTACTATCTCCACTCAGACTAGGTTGTCTAAGGTCTCCTCTATTATCTCCACTCAGACTAGGTTGTCTCCTCTACTGTCTCCACTCAGACTAGGTTGTCTCCTCTACTATCTCCACTCAGACTAGGTTGTCTCCTCTACTATCTCCACTCAGACTAGGTTGTCTAATGTCTCCTCTACTATCTCCACTCAGACTAGGTTGTCTAAGGTCTCCTCTACTATCTTCACTCAGACTAGGTTGTCTAAGGTCTCCTCTACTATCTCCACTCAGACTAGGTTGTCTCCTCTACTATCTCCACTCAGACTAGGTTGTCTCCTCTACTATCTCCACTCAGACTAGGTTGTCTCCTCTACTATCTCCACTCAGACTAGGTTGGCTCCTCTACTATCTCCACTCAGACTAGGTTGTCTAAGGTCTCCTCTACTATCTCCACTCAGACTAGGTTGTCTCCTCTACTATCTCCACTCAGACTAGGTTGTCTCCTCTACTATCTCCACTCAGACTAGGTTGGCTCCTCTACTATCTCCACTCAGACTAGGTTGTCTAATGTCTCCTCTACTATCTCCACGCAGACTAGGTTGTCTAATGTCTCCTCTACTATCTCCACTCAGACTAGGTTGTCTCCTCTACTATCTCCACTCAGACTAGGTTGTCTCCTCTACTATCTCCACTCAGACTAGGTTGTCTAATGTCTCTTCTACTATCTCCACTCAGACTAGGTTGTCTCCTCTACTATCTCCACTCAGACTAGGTTGTCTAATGTCTCCTCTACTATCTCCACTCAGACTAGGTTGTCTAAGGTCTCCTCTACTATCTTCACTCAGACTAGGTTGTCTAAGGTCTCCTCTACTATCTCCACTCAGACTAGGTTGTCTCCTCTACTATCTCCACTCAGACTAGGTTGTCTCCTCTACTATCTCCACTCAGACTAGGTTGGCTCCTCTACTATCTCCACTCAGACTAGGTTGTCTAAGGTCTCCTCTACTATCTTCACTCAGACTAGGTTGTCTCCTCTACTATCTCCACTCAGACTAGGTTGTCTAAGGTCTCCTCTACTATCTCCACTCAAACTAGGTTGTCTCCTCTACTATCTCCACTCAGACTAGGTTGTCTCCTCTACTATCTCCACTCAGACTAGGTTGTCTCCTCTACTATCTCCACTCAGACTAGGTTGGCTCCTCTACTATCTCCACTCAGACTAGGTTGTCTCCTCTACTATCTCCACTCAGACTAGGTTGTCTAATGTCTCCTCTACTATCTCCACTCAGACTAGGTTATCTAAGGTCTCCTCTACTATCTTCACTCCGACTAGGTTGTCTAATGTCTCCTCTACTATCTCCACTCAGACTAGGTTGTCTAAGGTCTCCTCTACTATCTTCACTCCGACTAGGTTGTCTAAGGTCTCCTCTACTATCTCCACACAGACTAGGTTGTCTAAGGTCTCCTCTACTATCTTCACTCAGACTAGGTTGTCTAAGGTCTCCTCTACTATCTCCACTCAGGCTAGGTTATCTCCTCTACTATCTCCACTCAGACTAGGTTGTCTCCTCTACTATCTCCACTCAGACTAGGTTGTCTAAGGTCTCCTCTACTATCTCCACTCAGACTAGGTTGTCTAAGGTCTCCTCTATTATCTCCACTCAGCCTAGGTTGTCTAATGTCTCCTCTACTATCTCCACTCAGCCTAGTTTGTCTCCTCTACTATCTCCACTCAGACTAGGTTATCTAAGGTCTCCTCTACTATCTCCACTCAGACTAGGTTGTCTAAGGTCTCCTCTACTATCTCCACTCAGCCTAGGTTGTCTAAGGTCTCCTCTACTATCTCCACTCAGACTAGGTTATCTAATGTCTCCTCTACTATCTCCACTCAGACTAGGTTGTCTCCTCTACTGTCTCCACTCAGACTAGGTTGTCTCCTCTACTATCTCCACTCAGACTAGGTTGTCTCCTCTACTATCTCCACTCAGACTAGGTTGTCTAATGTCTCCTCTACTATCTCCACTCAGACTAGGTTGTCTAAGGTCTCCTCTACTATCTTCACTCAGACTAGGTTGTCTAAGGTCTCCTCTACTATCTCCACTCAGACTAGGTTGTCTCCTCTACTATCTCCACTCAGACTAGGTTGTCTCCTCTACTATCTCCACTCAGACTAGGTTGTCTCCTCTACTATCTCCACTCAGACTAGGTTGGCTCCTCTACTATCTCCACTCAGACTAGGTTGTCTAAGGTCTCCTCTACTATCTCCACTCAGACTAGGTTGTCTCCTCTACTATCTCCACTCAGACTAGGTTGTCTCCTCTACTATCTCCACTCAGACTAGGTTGGCTCCTCTACTATCTCCACTCAGACTAGGTTGTCTAATGTCTCCTCTACTATCTCCACTCAGACTAGGTTGTCTCCTCTACTATCTCCACGCAGACTAGGTTGTCTAATGTCTCCTCTACTATCTCCACTCAGACTAGGTTGTCTCCTCTACTATCTCCACTCAGACTAGGTTGTCTCCTCTACTATCTCCACTCAGACTAGGTTGTCTAATGTCTCTTCTACTATCTCCACTCAGACTAGGTTGTCTCCTCTACTATCTCCACTCAGACTAGGTTGTCTAATGTCTCCTCTACTATCTCCACTCAGACTAGGTTGTCTAAGGTCTCCTCTACTATCTTCACTCAGACTAGGTTGTCTAAGGTCTCCTCTACTATCTCCACTCAGACTAGGTTGTCTCCTCTACTATCTCCACTCAGACTAGGTTGTCTCCTCTACTATCTCCACTCAGACTAGGTTGGCTCCTCTACTATCTCCACTCAGCCTAGGTTGTCTACTCTACTATCTTCACTCAGACTAGGTTGTCTCCTCTACTATCTCCACTCAGACTAGGTTGTCTAATGTCTCCTCTACTATCTCCACTCAGACTAGGTTGTCTCCTCTACTATCTCCACTCAGACTAGGTTGGCTCCTCTACTATCTCCACTCAGACTAGGTTGTCTCCTCTACTATCTCCACTCAGCCTATGTTGTCTAATGTCTCCTCTACTATCTCCACTCAGACTAGGTTGTCTCCTCTACTATCTCCACTCAGACTAGGTTGTCTACGGTCTCCTCTACTATCTCCACTCAGACTAGGTTGTCTCCTCTACTATCTCCACTCAGACTAGGTTGTCTAATGTCTCCTCTACTATCTCCACTCAGACTAGGTTATCTAAGGTCTCCTCTACTATCTTCACTCCGACTAGGTTGTCTAATGTCTCCTCTACTATCTCCACTCAGACTAGGTTGTCTAAGGTCTCCTCTACTATCTTCACTCCGACTAGGTTGTCTAAGGTCTCCTCTACTATCTCCACACAGACTAGGTTGTCTAAGGTCTCCTCTACTATCTTCACTCAGACTAGGTTGTCTAAGGTCTCCTCTACTATCTCCACTCAGGCTAGGTTATCTCCTCTACTATCTCCACTCAGACTAGGTTGTCTCCTCTACTATCTCCACTCAGACTAGGTTGTCTAAGGTCTCCTCTACTATCTCCACTCAGACTAGGTTGTCTAAGGTCTCCTCTATTATCTCCACTCAGCCTAGGTTGTCTAATGTCTCCTCTACTATCTCCACTCAGCCTAGTTTGTCTCCTCTACTATCTCCACTCAGACTAGGTTATCTAAGGTCTCCTCTACTATCTCCACTCAGACTAGGTTGTCTAAGGTCTCCTCTACTATCTCCACTCAGCCTAGGTTGTCTAAGGTCTCCTCTACTATCTCCACTCAGACTAGGTTATCTAATGTCTCCTCTACTATCTCCACTCAGACTAGGTTGTCTCCTCTACTGTCTCCACTCAGACTAGGTTGTCTCCTCTACTATCTCCACTCAGACTAGGTTGTCTCCTCTACTATCTCCACTCAGACTAGGTTGTCTAATGTCTCCTCTACTATCTCCACTCAGACTAGGTTGTCTAAGGTCTCCTCTACTATCTTCACTCAGACTAGGTTGTCTAAGGTCTCCTCTACTATCTCCACTCAGACTAGGTTGTCTCCTCTACTATCTCCACTCAGACTAGGTTGTCTCCTCTACTATCTCCACTCAGACTAGGTTGTCTCCTCTACTATCTCCACTCAGACTAGGTTGGCTCCTCTACTATCTCCACTCAGACTAGGTTGTCTAAGGTCTCCTCTACTATCTCCACTCAGACTAGGTTGTCTCCTCTACTATCTCCACTCAGACTAGGTTGTCTCCTCTACTATCTCCACTCAGACTAGGTTGTCTCCTCTACTATCTCCACTCAGACTAGGTTGTCTCCTCTACTATCTCCACTCAGACTAGGTTGTCTAATGTCTCTTCTACTATCTCCACTCAGACTAGGTTGTCTCCTCTACTATCTCCACTCAGACTAGGTTGTCTAATGTCTCCTCTACTATCTCCACTCAGACTAGGTTGTCTAATGTCTCCTCTACTATCTTCACTCAGACTAGGTTGTCTAAGGTCTCCTCTACTATCTCCACTCAGACTAGGTTGTCTCCTCTACTATCTCCACTCAGACTAGGTTGTCTCCTCTACTATCTCCACTCAGACTAGGTTGGCTCCTCTACTATCTCCACTCAGCCTAGGTTGTCTACTCTACTATCTTCACTCAGACTAGGTTGTCTCCTCTACTATCTCCACTCAGACGAGGTTGTCTAAGGTCTCCTCTACTATCTCCACTCAGACTAGGTTGTCTAATGTCTCCTCTACTATCTCCACTCAGACTAGGTTGGCTCCTCTACTATCTCCACTCAGACTAGGTTGTCTCCTCTACTATCTCCACTCAGACTAGGTTGTCTAATGTCTCCTCTACTATCTCCACTCAGACTAGGTTGTCTAATGTCTCCTCTACTATCTCCACTCAGACTAGGTTGTCTCCTCTACTATCTCCACTCAGACTAGGTTGTCTACGGTCTCCTCTACTATCTCCACTCAGACTAGGTTGTCTCCTCTACTATCTCCACTCAGACTAGGTTGTCTAATGTCTCCTCTACTATCTCCACTCAGACTAGGTTATCTAAGGTCTCCTCTACTATCTTCACTCCGACTAGGTTGTCTAATGTCTCCTCTACTATCTCCACTCAGACTAGGTTGTCTAAGGTCTCCTCTACTATCTTCACTCCGACTAGGTTGTCTAAGGTCTCCTCTATTATCTCCACACAGACTAGGTTGTCTAAGGTCTCCTCTATTATCTCCACACAGACTAGGTTGTCTAAGGTCTCCTCTACTATCTCCACTCAGGCTAGGTTATCTCCTCTACTATCTCCACTCAGACTAGGTTGTCTCCTCTACTATCTCCACTCAGACTAGGTTGTCTAAGGTCTCCTCTACTATCTCCACTCAGACTAGGTTGTCTAAGGTCTCCTCTATTATCTCCACTCAGCCTAGGTTGTCTAATGTCTCCTCTACTATCTCCACTCAGCCTAGTTTGTCTCCTCTACTATCTCCACTCAGACTAGGTTATCTAAGGTCTCCTCTACTATCTCCACTCAGACTAGGTTGTCTAAGGTCTCCTCTACTATCTCCACTCAGCCTAGGTTGTCTAAGGTCTCCTCTACTATCTCCACTCAGACTAGGTTATCTAATGTCTCCTCTACTATCTCCACTCAGACTAGGTTGTCTCCTCTACTGTCTCCACTCAGACTAGGTTGTCTCCTCTACTATCTCCACTCAGACTAGGTTGTCTCCTCTACTATCTCCACTCAGACTAGGTTGTCTCCTCTACTATCTCCACTCAGACTAGGTTGTCTAATGTCTCCTCTACTATCTCCACTCAGACTAGGTTGTCTAAGGTCTCCTCTACTATCTTCACTCAGACTAGGTTGTCTAAGGTCTCCTCTACTATCTCCACTCAGACTAGGTTGGCTCCTCTACTATCTCCACTCAGACTAGGTTGTCTCCTCTACTATCTCCACTCAGACTAGGTTGGCTCCTCTACTATCTCCACTCAGACTAGGTTGTCTAAGGTCTCCTCTACTATCTCCACTCAGACTAGGTTGTCTCCTCTACTATCTCCACTCAGACTAGGTTGTCTAATGTCTCTTCTACTATCTCCACTCAGACTTTGTTGTCTCCTCTACTATCTCCACTCAGACTAGGTTGTCTAATGTCTCCTCTACTATCTCCACTCAGCCTAGGTTGTCTAAGGTCTCCTCTACTATCTTCACTCAGACTAGGTTGTCTAAGGTCTCCTCTACTATCTCCACTCAGACTAGGTTGTCTCCTCTACTATCTCCACTCAGACTAGGTTGTCTCCTCTACTATCTCCACTCAGACTAGGTTGTCTCCTCTACTATCTCCACTCAGACTAGGTTGTCTCCTCTACTATCTCCACTCAGACTAGGTTGTCTCCTCTACTATCTCCACTCAGACTAGGTTGTCTACTCTACTATCTTCACTCAGACTAGGTTGTCTCCTCTACTATCTCCACTCAGACTAGGTTGTCTAATGTCTCCTCTACTATCTCCACTCAGACTAGGTTGTCTCCTCTACTGTCTCCACTCAGACTAGGTTGTCTCCTCTACTATCTCCACTCAGACTAGGTTGGCTCCTCTACTATCTCCACTCAGACTAGGTTGGCTCCTCTACTATCTCCACTCAGACTAGGTTGTCTAATGTCTCCTCTACTATCTCCACTCAGACTAGGTTGTCTCCTCTACTATCTCCACTCAGACTAGGTTGTCTACGGTCTCCTCTACTATCTCCACTCAGACTAGGTTGGCTCCTCTACTATCTCCACTCAGACTAGGTTGTCTAATGTCTCCTCTACTATCTCCACTCAGACTAGGTTGTCTCCTCTACTATCTCCACTCAGACTAGGTTGTCTAATGTCTCCTCTACTATCTCCACTCAGACTAGGTTATCTAAGGTCTCCTCTACTATCTTCACTCCGACTAGGTTGTCTAATGTCTCCTCTACTATCTCCACTCAGACTAGGTTGTCTAAGGTCTCCTCTACTATCTTCACTCCGACTAGGTTGTCTAAGGTCTCCTCTACTATCTCCACACAGACTAGGTTGTCTAAGGTCTCCTCTACTATCTTCACTCAGACTAGGTTGTCTAAGGTCTCCTCTACTATCTCCACTCAGGCTAGGTTATCTCCTCTACTATCTCCACTCAGACTAGGTTGTCTCCTCTACTATCTCCACTCAGACTAGGTTGTCTAAGGTCTCCTCTACTATCTCCACTCAGACTAGGTTGTCTAAGGTCTCCTCTATTATCTCCACTCAGCCTAGGTTGTCTAATGTCTCCTCTACTATCTCCACTCAGCCTAGTTTGTCTCCTCTACTATCTCCACTCAGACTAGGTTATCTAAGGTCTCCTCTACTATCTCCACTCAGACTAGGTTGTCTAAGGTCTCCTCTACTATCTCCACTCAGCCTAGGTTGTCTAAGGTCTCCTCTACTATCTCCACTCAGACTAGGTTATCTAATGTCTCCTCTACTATCTCCACTCAGACTAGGTTGTCTCCTCTACTGTCTCCACTCAGACTAGGTTGTCTCCTCTACTATCTCCACTCAGACTAGGTTATCTCCTCTACTATCTCCACTCAGACTAGGTTGTCTAATGTCTCCTCTACTATCTCCACTCAGACTAGGTTGTCTAATGTCTCCTCTGATATCTCCTCTCAGACTAGGTTGTCTAAGGTCTCCTCTACTATCTCCACTCAGACTAGGTTATCTAATGTCTCCTCTACTATCTCCACTCAGACTAGGATGTCTAATGTCTCCTCTACTATCTCACTGTCATTTGTACTAAGATAATATCAGTCAAGTACAGCACGGTAACAGCATGGTTGTCCTTTTCAATTCATTGACAACCCTCCTGACCTTGGGTCTCCAGATATGAAGTGTATGAATGCAGACAGACGTTCTATAATGGGAGTACCAGCCCCCTGAGGGGTCGCTCATCTAAATGCCTCGAGCTGCATGATCATGACGGAGAATCCTTGTCCTCTGAACGCACAAACACACACACACACACACACACACACACACACACACACACACACACACACACACACACACACACACACACACACACACACACACACACACACACACACACACAGACACAGACAGACAGACAGACAGACAGACAGACAGACAGACAGACAGACAGACAGACAGATAGACAGACAGACAGCATGATGACGGAGAATCCTTGACCTCCCAACACACACATGCACGCGTAACAGGTGTGACTCATTGGCATGTAATCAGGAACTACAATTCCTATTGGTTCATTGACAGAGCATGTGACTTTATTTCAGTGTATTTAGACTCACCTGTTGTGTGTGTTCCAGGCAGCCGCCCACAGGAAGTAATGCAGTCTGGAGGCAGGGTGTGTCCTCGTGCAGAGAGCTTGTAGCTGATACGTTTGGTGAGAGCACATGGTTAATGGAGTCCTCCTGTAGTGAATTAGTAGCTGATACGTTTGGTGAGAGCACATGGTTAATGGAGTCCTCCTGTAGTGAATTAGTAGCTGATACGTTTGGTGAGAGCACATGGTTAATGGAGTCCTCCTGTAGTGAATTAGTAGCTGATACGTTTGGTGAGAGCACATGGTTAATGGAGTCCTCCTGTAGTGAATTAGTAGCTGATGCGTTTGGTGAGAGCACATGGTTAATGGAGTCCTGCTGTAGTGAATTAGTAGCTGATACGTTTGGTGAGAGCACATGGTTAATGGAGTCCTCCTGTAGTGAATTAGTAGCTGATACGTTTGGTGAGAGCACATGGTTAATGGAGTCCTGCTGTAGTGAATTAGTAGCTGATACGGTAAATGGAGTCGTCCTGTTTTTAATAATGGCTGCATGCTTAATTCTAATATTCAGATTATTCAAATATGTAATACAAATCTCCAAACGTCTTTTGTTTTGTTTTATAGAACAATTTATAGGACAAAAACCTCTTTGGGCTAGGTGGGACGCTAGCCAACATCCGGTGAAATTGCAGGGGTGAGAAATACAAAATTCGTAATGTTAAACATTCATGAAAATACAAGTGTCTAACATCGTTTAAAAGCTTAACCTCTTGTTAATCCAGACACTTTGTCAGATTTCAAAAAGGCTTTCACCATGCGATTATCTGAGGACAGCGCCCCGTGTACAAAAGCCTTAAACATTTTCCAAACAAGCAGAGGCATCACAAAAGTCAGAAATAGCGATAAAATAAATCACTTACCTTTGAAGATCTTCCTCTGTTTGCAATCACAGGGGTCCCAGCTACATAACAAATTGTCCTTTTGTTCAATAAAGTCCTTCTTTATATCCCAAAAAAAGTCAGTTTAGTTGGCGCGCTTGACTCAGTAATCCACCGGTTTCCCTCGTTCAAAATGCATACAAATGAATCCCAAAAGTTACCAATAAACTTCGCCCAAACAAGTCAAACAACGTTTCTAATCAATCCTCAGGTACCCTAATATGTAAATAAATTATAAAAATTTAAGACAGAGAATAGTATGTTCATTACCGGAGATAAATAACAAAGTGCGCGCCCTCACCGACGTGCGCCACAAGACTACAGCCAAAATGGGAGCAACCAAGGAAAACTACAAATTCTAGCTCATTTTTCAAAAAACAAGCCTGAAACTCTTTCTAAAGACTGTTGACATCTGCTGGAAGCCCTAGGAACTGCAATCTGGGAGGTATTCCATTGATAGGCATTTTAAATAGTGTCACTGCCAAAATAAAATTTTCCGGATCAATTTTTCGGATCAATTATTTCAAGTCAGAGGGCTATTGCAAAAAACTACAGTACAAGTCAAAAGATTGGACACATCTACTCATTCAAGGGTTTTTCTTTATTTTCACTATTTTCTACATTGTAGAATAATAGTAAAGATATCAATACTATGAAATAACACAAATAGAATCATGTAGTAACCAAAAAAGTGTTAAACAAATCTTCAAAGTAGCCACCTTTTGCCTTGATGACAGCTTTGCACACTCATGCTTCACCTGGAATTATTTTCCAACAGTCTTGAAGGAGTTCCCACATATGCTGAGCACTTGTTGGCTGCTTTTCCTTCGCTCTGCGGTCCAACTCATCCCAAACCATCTCAGTTGTGTTGATGTTGGGGGATTGTGGAGGCCAGGTCATCTGATGCAGCACTCAGCACTCATCACTTTCCTTCTTGGTCAAAATATCCCTTCCAGGTGTGGGCTATTCCAGTCCTCGAGGGCCTGATAGGTGTCGGGTTTGCCCCAGCCCCAGCTAACACACCTGACTCCAATAATCACCTAATCATGATCTTCAGTTTAGAATGCAATTTAATTAATCAGCGGCGTTTGCTAGGGACAGGGGGGGGGAAATTGTGACATCAATCAGGCCCTAAAGGACTAGATTTGCCCACCCCTGCACAGCCTGTAGGTGTGTTGGGTCATTGTCCTGTTGAAAAATAAATGATAGTCCCACTAAGAGCAAACCAGATGGGATGGCGTATCACTACAGAATGCTGTGGTAGCCATGCTGGTTAAGTGTGCCTTGAATTCTAAATAAATCACAGACAGTGTCACCAGCAAAGCACCATCACACCTCCTCCTCCATGCTTCACGGTGGGAACCACACATGCAGAAATCATCCGTTTACCTACTCTGTGTCTCACAAAGACACAGCGGTTGGAACCAAAAATCTCAAATTTGGACTCATCAGACCAAAGGACATATTTCCACCGGTCTAATAACCATTGCTTGTGTTTCTTGGCCCAAGCAAGTCCTTTCTTCTCATTGGTGTCCTTTAGTAGTGGTTTCTTTGCAGCAATTCTACCATGAAGGCCTGATTCGAAAAGTCTCCTCTGAACAGTTGATGTTGATATGTGTCTGTTACTTGAACTCTGTGAAGTATTTATTTGGGCTGCAATCTGAAACTGGTCACTCTAATGAACTTATTCTCTGCAGCAGAGGTAACTCTGGGTCTTCCTTTCCTGTGGCGGTCCTCATGAGAGACAGTTTCATCATAGCGCTTGATGATTTTTGTGACTGCACTTGAAGAAACTTTCAAAGTACTTGAAAAGTTCCGGATTGACTGACCTTCATGGGTTAAAGTAATGATGGACCGTCGTTTCTCTTTGCTTATTTGAGCTGTTCTTGCCATAATATGGACTTGGTCTGTTACCAAATAGGGCTATCTTCTGTATACCACCCCTACCTTGTCACAACACAACTGATTGGCTCAAATGCATTAAGAAGAAAATACATTTCACAAATTAACTTTTAACAAAGCACACCTGTTAATTGAAATGCATTGCAGGTAACTACCTCATGAAGCTGGTTGAGAGAATGCCAAAATTGTGCAAAGCTGTCATCAAAGCAAAGGGTGGCTACTAAAGAAGAATCTCAAATGTAAAATACATGTTGATTTGTTTAACACTTTTTTTGGTTACTACATGATTCCATATGTCTTATTTCATAGTTTAATTGTCTTCACTATTATTCTAAAATGTAGAAAATAGTAAAAATAAAAACCCTTGAATGAGCAGGTGTGTCCAAACTTTTTACTTGTACTGTACATGCAATAATTTTTCAGTTAATATCCCTTATTGGCAGATTTTGAGCCCTATTGGCCCTGGTCAAAAGTAGTACACTTTTTTTTTTTGAGAGTTTAACATTGGAATCCTTTGCTCCATAAGGGCCCCAAAGCTCGTGGCTGCTGGGTCCGTTATTTTATTTTATCCGTTATGTTTTGGATGCCATCTATCCAAATAACTGGTCGTCAGGGCGATGACAAGATAATTAACTCACTATAGTAACGGAGAGGTCTGGCTTGGGATCGGACCAGACCAGGCTGTGTGTGCATGTGTGCCATATTAGGAGTAGAGGAGAGAAAGATAGAGGGGGAGAGAGTGTGAGAGAGAGAGATTAGGGGACGGGTGTGATTCTCAGGAACTGCTAAATCAGTGGAGTGGAACCAGGGCTTAATATAGCCTTTAGCCTCCAGTTCCCAGCCACTAGCCTCTAGCCCCCTGCCAACAGCTCCCAGCCTCTAGCCCCTAGCTGCTAGCCTCCAGCCTCCGTCTCCCAGCCTCCGTCTCCCAGCCTCCATCTCCCAGCCTCCGTCTCCCAGCCTCTAAACCCCCAGCCTCTAACCCCCAGCCTCTAACCCCCAGCCTCTAAACCCCAGCCTCTAACACCCAGCCTCTAACCCCCAGCCTCTAAACCCCAGCCTCTAAACCCCAGCCTCCTCCCTCAGGGCAGAGTGGAGGGGATGAGAGACATAAGGCCAGCTACTGCTCTGTAGTAGTGTGCGCTCTGCTACCACACAGAGAGAAGAGCAGGTCTGATACAGGCTGGAGAGATCAGATCAGAGAGAAAAGCAGGTCTGATACAGGCTGGAGGGATCAGATCAGAGAGAAGAGCAGGTCTGATGCAGGCTGGAGGGATCAGATCAGAGAGAAGAGCAGGTCTGATACAGGCTGGAGGGATCAGATCAGAGAGAAGAGCAGGTCTGATACAGGCTGGAGGGATCAGACCAGAGAGAAGAGCAGGTCTGATACAGGCTGGATAGATCAGACCAGAGAGAAGAGCAGGTCTGATACAGGCTGGAGGGATCAGACCAGAGAGAAGAGCAGGTCTGATACAGGCTGGAGGGATCAGACCAGAGAGAAGAGCAGGTCTGATACAGGCTGGAGGGATCAGATCAGAGAGAAGAGCAGGTCTGATACAGGCTGGAGGGATCAGATGAGACCAGAGAGAAGAGCAGGTCTGATACAGGCTGGAGGGATCAGACCAGAGAGAAGAGCAGGTCTGATACAGGCTGGAGGGATCAGACCAGAGAGAAGAGCAGGTCTGATACAGGCTGGAGGGATCAGATGAGACCAGAGAGAAGAGCAGGTCTGATACAGGCTGGAGGGATCAGACCAGAGAGAAGAGCAGGTCTGATACAGGCTGGAGGGATCAGACCAGAGAGAAGAGCAGGTCTGATACAGGCTGGAGGGATCAGATCAGAGAGAAGAGCAGGTCTGATACAGGCTGGAGGGATCAGATCAGACCAGAGAGAAGAGCAGGTCTGATACAGGCTGGAGGGATCAGACCAGAGAGAAGAGCAGGTCTGATACAGGCTGGAGGGATCAGATCAGAGAGAAGAGCAGGTCTGATACAGGCTGGAGGGATCAGATCAGAGAGAAGAGCAGGTCTGATACAGGCTGGAGGGATCAGATCAGAGAGAAGAGCAGGTCTGATACAGGCTGGAGGGATCAGACCAGAGAGAAGAGCAGGTCTGATACAGGCTGGAGGGATCAGATCAGAGAGAAGAGCAGGTCTGATACAGGCTGGAGGGATCAGATCAGACCAGAGAGAAGAGCAGGTCTGATACAGGCTGGAGGGATCAGATCAGAGAGAAGAGCAGGTCTGATACAGGCTGGAGGGATCAGACCAGAGAGAAGAGCAGGTCTGATACAGGCTGGAGGGATCAGATCAGAGAGAAGAGCAGGTCTGATACAGGCTGGAGGGATCAGACCAGAGAGAAGAGCAGGTCTGATACAGGCTGGAGGGATCAGACCAGAGAGAAGAGCAGGTCTGATACAGGCTGGAGGGATCAGATCAGAGAGAAGAGCAGGTCTGATACAGGCTGGAGGGATCAGATCAGAGAGAAGAGCAGGTCTGATACAGGCTGGAGGGATCAGATCAGACCAGAGAGAAGAGCAGGTCTGATACAGGCTGGAGGGATCAGATCAGAGAGAAGAGCAGGTCTGATACAGGCTGGAGGGATCAGACCAGAGAGAAGAGCAGGTCTGATACAGGCTGGAGGGATCAGACCAGAGAGAAGAGCAGGTCTGATACAGGCTGGAGGGATCAGATCAGAGAGAAGAGCAGGTCTGATACAGGCTGGAGGGATCAGATCAGAGAGAAGAGCAGGTCTGATACAGGCTGGAGGGATCATATCAGACCAGAGAGAAGAGCAGGTCTGATACAGGCTGGAGGGGATCAGATCAGAGAGAAGAGCAGGTCTGATACAGGCTGGAGGGATCAGATCAGAGAGAAGAGCAGGTCTGATACAGGCTGGATGGATCAGATCAGACCAGAGAGAAGAGCAGGTCTGATACAGGCTGGAGGGATCAGACCAGAGAGAAGAGCAGGTCTGATACAGGCTGGATGGATCATATCAGACCAGAGAGAAGAGCAGGTCTGATACAGGCTGGAGGGATCAGACCAGAGAGAAGAGCAGGTCTGATACAGGCTGGATGGATCAGACCAGAGAGAAGGGCAGGTCTGATAGAGGCTGGAGGGGATCAGATCAGAGAGAAGAGCAGGTCTGATACAGGCTGGAGGGATCAGATCAGAGAGAAGAGCAGGTCTGATACAGGCTGGAGGGATCAGACCAGAGAGAAGAGCAGGTCTGATACAGGCTGGATAGATCAGATCAGAGAGAAGAGCAGGTCTGATACAGGCTGGAGGGATCAGATGAGAGAGAAGAGCAGGTCTGATACAGGCTGGAGGGATCAGATCAGAGAGAAGAGCAGGTCTGATACAGGCTGGAGGGATCAGATCAGAGAGAAGAGCAGGTCTGATACAGGCTGGAGGGATCAGATCAGAGAGAAGAGCAGGTCTGATACAGGCTGGAGGGATCAGATCAGAGAGAAGAGCAGGTCTGATACAGGCTGGAGGGATCAGATCAGAGAGAAGAGCAGGTCTGATACAGGCTGGAGGGATCAGACCAGAGAGAAGAGCAGGTCTGATACAGGCTGGATAGATCAGACCAGAGAGAAGAGCAGGTCTGATACAGGCTGGAGGGATCAGATCAGATCAGAGAGAAGAGCAGGTCTGATACAGGCTGGAGGGATCAGATCAGAGAGGAGAGAAGAGCAGGTCTGAAACAGGCTGGAGGGGATCAGATCAGACCAGAGAGAAGAGCAGGTCTGATACAGGCTGGAGGGATCAGACCAGAGAGAAGAGCAGGTCTGATACAGGCTGGAGGGATCAGATCAGAGAGAAGAGCAGGTCTGATACAGGCTGGAGGGATCAGATCAGAGAGAAGAGCAGGTCTGATACAGGCTGGAGGGATCAGATCAGAGAGAAGAGCAGGTCTGATACAGGCTGGAGGGATCAGATCAGAGAGTCTGTCTGGTCAGGTTAGTGTTAACTAGTACTAACTATGGTGCTATCACTAGTGTGTGGGGAGATCTAAATGCGTTGCTGGCCTGGCGCGCTGTGTGTGTGTGTGTGTGTGTGTGTGTGTGTGTGTGTGTGTGTGTGTGTGTGTGTGTGTGTGTGTGTGTGTGTGTGTGTGTGTGTGTGTGTGTGTGTGTGTGTGTGTGTGTGTGTGTGTGTGTGTGTGTGTGTGTGTGTGTGTGTGTGGTACTTTGCTTTGCGTGTGATGTTTTCGCCTCTCGTTAACCCACTTTCCCCCCGTTTGCAGTGGTCTCTATTTGTGTCCACGTCACCCCCCCCCCCCCCCCCCCACACACACACACAGAAATACCCAGCAGGCCCTGCCAGAGCAGGACAGGGGAAAGAATCTGGAGAGAAGGTCTCATAGCATTCAGCCAGTAGACACTGTACTGTAGTCTGGTATTGACCAGGGTCTCTGTACTGTAGTCTGGTATTGACCAGGGTCACTGTACTGTAGGCTGGTATTGACCAGGGTCTCTGTACTGTAGTCTGGTATTGACCAGGGTCTCTGTACTGTAGGCTGGTATTGACCAGGGTCACTGTACTGTAGGCTGGTATTGACCAGGGTCACTGTACTGTAGGCTGGTATTGACCAGGGTCTCTGTACTGTAGGCTGGTATTGACCAGGGTCACTGTACTGTAGGCTGGTATTGACCAGGGTCTCTGTACTGTAGTCTGGTATTGACCAGGGTCTCTGTACTGTAGTCTGGTATTGACCAGGGTCACTGTACTGTAGTCTGGTATTGACCAGGGTCACTGTACTGTAGGCTGGTATTGACCAGGGTCACTGTACTGTAGTCTGGTATTGACCAGGGTCACTGTAGGCTGGTATTGACCAGGGTCTCTGTACTGTAGGCTGGTATTGACCAGGGTCACTGTAGGCTGGTATTGACCAGGGTCTCTGTACTGTAGGCTGGTATTGACCAGGGTCTCTGTACTGTAGTCTGGTATTGACCAGGGTCTCTGTACTGTAGTCTGGTATTGACCAGGGTCACTGTACTGTAGGCTGGTATTGACCAGGGTCTCTGTACTGTAGTCTGGTATTGACCAGGGTCTCTGTACTGTAGGCTGGTATTGACCAGGGTCACTGTACTGTAGGCTGGTATTGACCAGGGTCACTGTACTGTAGGCTGGTATTGACCAGGGTCTCTGTACTGTAGGCTGGTATTGACCAGGGTCACTGTACTGTAGGCTGGTATTGACCAGGGTCTCTGTACTGTAGTCTGGTATTGACCAGGGTCTCTGTACTGTAGTCTGGTATTGACCAGGGTCACTGTACTGTAGTCTGGTATTGACCAGGGTCACTGTACTGTAGGCTGGTATTGACCAGGGTCACTGTACTGTAGTCTGGTATTGACCAGGGTCACTGTAGGCTGGTATTGACCAGGGTCTCTGTACTGTAGGCTGGTATTGACCAGGGTCACTGTAGTCTGGTATTGACCAGGGTCTCTGTACTGTAGGCTGGTATTGACCAGGGTCTCTGTACTGTAGTCTGGTATTGACCAGGGTCACTGCACTGTAGGCTGGTATTGACCAGGGTCACTGTACTGTAGTCTGGTATTGACCAGGGTCACTGTACTGTAGGCTGGTATTGACCAGGGTCACTGTACTGTAGGCTGGTATTGACCAGGGTCACTGTACTGTAGTCTGGTATTGACCAGGGTTACTGTAGTCTGGTATTGACCAGGGTCACTGTACTGTAGTCTGGTATTGACCAGGGTCACTGTACTGTAGGCTGGTATTGACCAGGGTCACTGTACTGTAGGCTGGTATTGACCAGGGTCACTGTACTGTAGTCTGGTATTGATCAGGGTCATTGTACGCTGGTATTGGCCAGGGTCACTGTACTGTAGTCTGGTATTGACCAGGGTTACTGTAGTCTGGTATTCACCAGGGTCACTGTACTGTAGTCTGGTATTGACCAGGGTCACTGTAGTCTGGTATTGACCAGGGTCACTGTACTGTAGGCTGGTATTGACCAGGGTCACTGTACTGTAGTCTGGTATTGACCAGGGTCACTGTACTGTAGTCTGGTATTGACCAGGGTCACTGTAGTCTGGTATTGACCAGGGTCACTGTACTGTAGTCTGGTATTGACCAGGGTCACTGTAGTCTGGTATTGACCAGGGTCACTGTAGTCTGGTATTGACCAGGGTCACTGTACTGTAGGCTGGTATTGACCAGGGTCTCTGTACTGTAGGCTGGTAGTGACCAGGGTCTCTGTACTGTAGGCTGGTATTGACCTGGGTCACTGTACTGTAGGCTGGTATAAACCAGGGTCTCTGTACTGTAGGCTGGTATTGACCAGGGTCACTGTACTGTAGTCTGGTATTGACCAGGGTTACTGTAGTCTGGTATTGACCAGGGTCACCGTAGTCTGGTATTGACCAGGGTCACTGTACTGTAGTCTGGTATTGACCAGGGTCACTGTACTGTAGGCTGGTATTGACCAGGGTCACTGTACTGTAGTCTGGTATTGACCAGGGTCACTGTACTGTAGTCTGGTATTGACCAGGGTCTCTGTACTGTAGGCTGGTAGTGACCAGGGTCTCTGTAATGTAGGCTGGTATTGACCAGGGTCACTGTACTGTAGGCTGGTATTGACCAGGGTCACTGTAGGCTGGTATTGACCAGGGTCTCTGTACTGTAGGCTGGTATTGACCAGGGTCTCTGTACTGTAGGCTGGTATTGACCAGGGTCTCTGTACTGTAGGCTGGTATTGACCAGGGTCACTGTACTGTAGGCTGGTATTGACCAGGGTCTCTGTAGTCTGGTATTGACCAGGGTCACTGTAGGCTGGTATTGACCAGGGTCTCTGTACTGTAGGCTGGTATTGACCAGGGTCACTGTACTGTAGTCTGGTATTGACCAGGGTCACTGTACTGTAGTCTGGTATTGACCAGGGTCTCTGTACTGTAGTCTGGTATTGACCAGGGTCACTGTACTGTAGTCTGGTGTTGACCAGGGTCTCTGTACTGTAGTCTGGTATTGACCAGGGTCTCTGTACTGTAGGCTGGTATTGACCAGGGTCACTGTACTGTAGTCTGGTATTGACCAGGGTCTCTGTAATGTAGACTGGTATTGACCAGGGTCTCTGTACGGTAGTCTGGTATTGACCAGGGTCACTGTACTGTAGTCTGGTATTGACCAGGGTCTCTGTACTGTAGTCTGGTATTGACCAGGGTCTCTGTAGGCTGGTATTGACCAGGGTCACTGTACTGTAGGCTGGTATTGACCAGGGTCACTGTAGGCTGGTATTGACCAGGGTCACTGTAGGCTGGTATTGACCAGGGTCACTGTACTGTAGGCTGGTATTGACCAGGGTCACTGTAGGCTGGTATTGACCAGGGTTACTGTAGGCTGGTATTGACCAGGGTCTCTGTACTGTAGTCTGGTATTGACCAGGGTCACTGTACTGTAGTCTGGTATTGACCAGGGTCTCTGTACTGTAGTCTGGTATTGACCAGGGTCACTGTACTGTAGGCTGGTATTGACCAGGGTCTCTGTACTGTAGGCTGGTATTGACCAGGGTCACTGTACTGTAGGCTGGTATTGACCAGGGTCACTGTACTGTAGGCTGGTATTGACCAGGGTCTCTGTACTGTAGTCTGGTATTGACCAGGGTTACTGTAGTCTGGTATTGACCAGGGTCTCTGTACTGTAGGCTGGTATTGACCAGGGTCACTGTACTGTAGGCTGGTATTGACCAGGGTCTCTGTACTGTAGTCTGGTATTGACCAGGGTCTCTGTACTGTAGTCTGGTATTGACCAGGGTCACTGTACTGTAGGCTGGTATTGACCAGGGTCACTGTACTGTAGTCTGGTATTGACCAGGGTCACTGTACTGTAGGCTGGTATTGACCAGGGTTACTGTAGTCTGGTATTGACCAGGGTCTCTGTACTGTAGGCTGGTATTGACCAGGGTCACTGTACTGTAGTCTGGTATTGACCAGGGTCTCTGTACTTTAGGCTGGTATTGACCAGGGTCACTGTACTGTAGTCTGGTATTGACCAGGGTCACTGTACTGTAGGCTGGTATTGACCAGGGTCACTGTACTGTAGGCTGGTATTGACCAGGGTCACTGTACTGTAGTCTGGTATTGACCAGGGTCACTGTACTGTAGTCTGGTATTGACCAGGGTCACTGTACTGTAGGCTGGTATTGACCAGGGTCACTGTACTGTAGGCTGGTATTGACCAGGGTCACTGTAGTCTGGTATTGACCAGGGTCACTGTACTGTAGGCTGGTATTGACCAGGGTCACTGTACTGTAGGCTGGTATTGACCAGGGTCACTGTACTGTAGGCTGGTATTGACCAGGGTCTCTGTACTGTAGTCTGGTATTGACCAGGGTCACTGTACTGTAGGCTGGTATTGACCAGGGTCACTGTACTGTAGGCTGGTATTGACCAGGGTCACTGTACTGTAGTCTGGTATTGACCAGGGTCTCTGTAGTCTGGTATTGACCAGGGTCACTGTACTGTAGGCTGGTATTGACCAGGGTCTCTCTACTGTAGGCTGGTATTGACCAGGGTCACTGTACTGTAGGCTGGTATTGACCAGGGTCACTGTACTGTAGGCTGGTATTGACCAGGGTCTCTGTACTGTAGGCTGGTATTGACCAGGGTCACTGTACTTTAGGCTGGTATTGACCAGGGTCTCTGTACTGTAGTCTGGTATTGACCAGGGTTACTGTAGTCTGGTATTGACCAGGGTCACTGTACTGTAGTCTGGTATTGACCAGGGTCACTGTACTGTAGTCTGGTATTGACCAGGGTCTCTGTACTGTAGTCTGGTATTGACCAGGGTCACTGTACTGTAGTCTGGTATTGACCAGGGTCTCTGTAGGCTGGTATTGACCAGGGTCACTGTACTGTAGGCTGGTATTGACCAGGGTCTCTCTACTGTAGGCTGGTATTGACCAGGGTCACTGTACTGTAGTCTGGTATTGACCAGGGTCACTGTACTGTAGGCTGGTATTGACCAGGGTCACTGTACTGTAGTCTGGTATTGACCAGGGTCACTGTACTGTAGGCTGGTATTGACCAGGGTCACTGTACTGTAGGCTGGTATTGACCAGGGTCTCTGTACTGTAGGCTGGTATTGACCAGGGTCACTGTACTTTAGGCTGGTATTGACCAGGGTCTCTGTACTGTAGTCTGGTATTGACCAGGGTTACTGTAGTCTGGTATTGACCAGGGTCACTGTACTGTAGTCTGGTATTGACCAGGGTCACTGTACTGTAGTCTGGTATTGACCAGGGTCTCTGTACTGTAGTCTGGTATTGACCAGGGTCACTGTACTGTAGTCTGGTATTGACCAGGGTCTCTGTACTGTAGTCTGGTATTGACCAGGGTCACTGTACTGTAGTCTGGTATTGACCAGGGTCTCTGTACTGTAGTCTGGTATTGACCAGGGTCACTGTAGTCTGGTATTTACCAGGGTCACTGTACTGTAGTCTGGTATTGACCAGGGTCTCTGTAGTCTGGTATTGACCAGGGTCACTGTACTGTAGTCTGGTATTGACCAGGGTCACTGTAGGCTGGTATTGACCAGGGTCTCTGTACTGTAGGCTGGTATTGACCAGGGTCACTGTAGGCTGGTATTGACCAGGGTCTCTGTACTGTAGGCTGGTATTGACCAGGGTCACTGTACTGTAGGCTGGTATTGACCAGGGTCACTGTACTGTAGGCTGGTATTGACCAGGGTCACTGTAGTCTGGTATTGACCAGGGTCACTGTACTGTAGGCTGGTATTGACCAGGGTCTCTGTACTGTAGTCTGGTATTGACCAGGGTCACTGTACTGTAGTCTGGTATTGACCAGGGTCACTGTACTGTAGTCTGGTATTGACCAGGGTCACTGTACTGTAGGCTGGTATTGACCAGGGTCACTGTACTGTAGGCTGGTATTGACCAGGGTCACTGTACTGTAGGCTGGTATTGACCAGGGTCACTGTACTGTAGTCTGGTATTGACCAGGGTCACTGTACTGTAGTCTGGTATTGACCAGGGTCACTGTACTGTAGTCTGGTATTGACCAGGGTCACTGTACTGTAGTCTGGTATTGACCAGGGTCACTGTACTGTAGGCTGGTATTGACCAGGGTCACTGTACTGTAGGCTGGTATTGACCAGGGTCACTGTACTGTAGGCTGGTATTGACCAGGGTCACTGTAGTCTGGTATTGACCAGGGTCACTGTAGGCTGGTATTGACCAGGGTCTCTGTACTGTAGGCTGGTATTGACCAGGGTCACTGTACTGTAGTCTGGTATTGACCAGGGTCACTGTACTGTAGGCTGGTATTGACCAGGGTCACTGTACTGTAGGCTGGTATTGACCAGGGTCACTGTCCTGTAGGCTGGTATTGACCAGGGTCACTGTACTGTAGGCTGGTATTGACCAGGGTCTCTGTACTGTAGTCTGGTATTGACCAGGGTCACTGTAGGCTGGTATTGACCAGGGTCACTGTACTGTAGGCTGGTATTGACCAGGGTCTCTGTACTGTAGTCTGGTATTGACCAGGGTCACTGTACTGTAGTCTGGTATTGACCAGGGTCACTGTACTGTAGGCTGGTATTGACCAGGGTCTCTGTACTGTAGTCTGGTATTGACCAGGGTCACTGTACTGTAGTCTGGTATTGACCAGGGTCACTGTACTGTAGGCTGGTATTGACCAGGGTCTCTGTACTGTAGTCTGGTATTGACCAGGGTCACTGTACTGTAGTCTGGTATTGACCAGGGTCACTGTACTGTAGGCTGGTATTGACCAGGGTCTCTGTACTGTAGTCTGGTATTGACCAGGGTCACTGTACTGTAGGCTGGAATTGACCAGGGTCACTGTACTGTAGGCTGGTATTGACCAGGGTCACTGTACTGTAGGCTGGTATTGACCAGGGTCACTGTACTGTAGTCTGGTATTGACCAGGGTCACTGTACTGTAGGCTGGTATTGACCAGGGTCTCTGTACTGTAGGCTGGTATTGACCAGGGTCACTGTACTGTAGTCTGTATTGACCAGGGTCTCTGTACTGTAGTCTGGTATTGACCAGGGTCACTGTACTGTAGTCTGGTATTGACCAGGGTCACTGTACTGTAGTCTGGTATTGACCAGGGTCTCTGTACTGTAGTCTGGTATTGACCAGGGTCACTGTACTGTAGTCTGGTATTGACCAGGGTCACTGTACTGTAGGCTGGTATTGACCAGGGTCACTGTACTGTAGTCTGGTATTGACCAGGGTCTCTGTACTGTAGGCTGGTATTGACCAGGGTCTCTGTACTGTAGTCTGGTATTGACCAGGGTCTCTGTACTGTAGTCTGGTATTGACCAGGGTCTCTGTACTGTAGTCTGGTATTGACCAGGGTCACTGTACTGTAGTCTGGTATTGACCAGGGTCTCTGTACTGTAGTCTGGTATTGACCAGGGTCTCTGTACTGTAGTCTGGTATTGACCAGGGTCACTGTACTGTAGTCTGGTATTGACCAGGGTCTCTGTACTGTAGTCTGGTATTGACCAGGGTCACTGTACTGTAGGCTGGTATTGACCAGGGTCTCTGTACTGTAGTCTGGTATTGACCAGGGTCACTGGGTTGTTCTGGCTCTTTCTTTGCAGAATATGTCAGTGATTGAAGGTGAGACCCAGTGGGCTGATTGATCGTACAACAGGCAGAAAGGGAACGTTGCTGTATCAAACACAAAGTAAGAAATGTTCCCAGACAGAGGTACACCATCACCACCATCAACAGCCGATCCATACAGGGATGCAGAACCTGGCCAACAGCACACAGCACATTAAGCATTAAGAGTCTAGTACTCCAGAACTGCTTGTAAACATTCCTGAGCTGTCATCAGATGTCAGTGGCGTTGCTGCTCACTCTATTATCATGGAGAAGTGATATCTATCTAGCCTCGGGGTAAAACTACCTCACAGTGTCGTTGCTGCTCACTCTATTATCATGGAGAAGTGATATCTATCTAGCCTCGGGGTAAAACTACCTCACAGTGTCGTTGCTGCTCACTCTATTATCATGGAGAAGTGATATCTATCTAGCCTCGGGGTAAAACTACCTCACAGTGTCGTTGCTGCTCACTCTATTATCATGGAGAAGTGATATCTATCTAGCCTCGGGGTAAAACTACCTCACAGTGTCGTTGCTGCTCACTCTATTATCATGGAGAAGTGATATCTATCTAGCCTCGGGGTAAAACTACCTCACAGTGTCGTTGCTGCTCACTCTATTATCATGGAGAAGTGATATCTATCTAGCCTCGGGGTAAAACTACCTCACAGTGTCGTTGCTGCTCACTCTATTATCATGGAGAAGTGATATCTATCTAGCCTCGGGATAAAACTACTGCTGCTCACTCTATTATCATGGAGAAGTGATATCTATCTAGCCTCGGGATAAAACTACCTCTCTTCTCTCTCATTTTCTCTCCTCTCTCTTTCCTTTTCTCTCCCCTCTCTCTTTCCTTTTCTCTCTTCTCTCTCCTTTTCTCTCCTTTTCTTCTCTCTCTCTTTCTCTCCCCAATGTGATATTGAAGGTCCTGTTTAATAGTGAAAGAGTGTTCATACAAGTGACCTTCTAGTGACCCCATAGTATCTGTCTGTCTGTCAGTCAGTCTGCCTGTCTGCCTGTCTGTGTGTCAACGCAGGTCAGCGATCACTGTTGTGTAACTGTGTCAAACAGAGGACCTGTGTCCCAACTGCCCCCCCCCCCTCCCTCCCTCCCTCTCTCCCTCCCTCCCTCTCCCCCTCCCTCCCTCTCTCCCTCCCTCCCTCTCTCCCTCCCTCCCTCTCTCCCTCCCTCCCTCTCTCCCTCCCATTGTGACAGAGGCAGTTGGCCAGGTGTTGGTCACTGTAGCAATTGTGTTTTGAAATCAAACTAGTGTTTCCCTGCCCCCCTCCCTCCCCTCCACAAGACAAACAGCACACAGCTGTCCCTGTATAAAGGCCCTCTAAACTGCAGTGAGAAGTGAGTGCGTGTGTGTGTGTGTGCGTGTGTGTGTGTGTGTGTGTGTGTGTGTGTGTGTGTGTGTGTGTGTGTGTGTGTGTGTGTGTGTGTGTGTGTGTGTGTGTGTGTGTGTGTGTGTGTGTGTGTGTGTGTGTGTGTGTGTGTGTGTGTGTGTGTGTGTGTGAAGTACTGTACACCTGGCTGGAAGCAGCAAGGTTAAATGGTCTCATCGTATTGTCTGGAACACACGGGGATAAATTATTCCTTTATTGGCCGTGACTAATGAGAACACAACATCATTCTGTTTCCAGCATGAAGGAAAACATATTAATCCTAGATGTTTTTTCTCATTCTGTGTTTTACTTTGATGTCATTGTCACTTTAGGTTATTCCTTGTTATTAGGCTACAATCCACAGCTAGGCTATTCCATGTTATTAGGTTACAATCCACAGCTAGGCTATTCCTTGTTATTGGACTACAATCCACAGCTAGGCTATTCCATGTTATTAGGCTACAATCCACAGCTAGGCTATTCCATGTTATTAGGCTACAATCCACAGCTAGGCTATTCCATGTTATTAGGCTACAATCCACAGCTAGGCTATTCCATGTTATTAGGCTACAATCCACAGCTAGGCTATTCTATGTTATTGGACTACAATCCACAGCGAGGCTATTCCTTTATATTGGGCTACAATCCACAACTAGGCTATTCTATGTTATTAGGCTACAATCCACAGCGAGGCTATTCCATGTTATTGGGCTACAATCCACAGCTAGGCTATTCCATGTTATTGGACTACAATCCACAGCTAGGCTATTCCATGTTATTGGACTACAATCCACAGCTAGGCTATTCCATGTTATTGGGCTACAATCCACAGCTAGGCTATTCCATGTTATTGGGCTACAATCCACAGCTAGGCTATTCCATGTTATTGGACTACAATCCACAGTGAGGCTATTCCATGTTATTGGGCTACAATCCACAGCTAGGCTATTCCTTGTTATTGGACTACAATCCACAGCTAGGCTATTCCATGTTATTGGGCTACAATCCACAGCGAGGCTATTCTATGTTATTAGGCTACAATCCACAGCGAGGCTATTCTATGTTATTAGGCTACAATCCACAGCGAGGCTATTCCATGTTATTGGAATACAATCCGCAGCTAGGCTATTCCATGTTATTGGACTACAATCCACAGTGAGGCTATTCCATGTTATTGGGCTACAATCCACAGTGAGGCTATTCCATGTTATTGGGCTACAATCCACAGCGAGGCTATTCCATGTTATTGGACTACAATCCACAGCGAGGCTATTCCATGTTATTGGGCTACAATCCACAGCTAGGCTATTCCTTTATATTGGGCTACAATCCACAACTAGGCTATTCTATGTTATTAGGCTACAATCCACAGCTAGGCTATTCCATGTTATTGGGCTACAATCCACAGCGAGGCTATTCCATGTTATTGGGCTACAATCCACAGCTAGGCTATTCCTTTATATTGGGCTACAATCCACAACTAGGCTATTCTATGTTATTAGGCTACAATCCACAGCGAGGCTATTCCATGTTATTGGGCTACAATCCACAACTAGGCTATTCCATGTTATTGGACTACAATCCACAACTAGGCTATTCTATGTTATTAGGCTACAATCCACAGCGAGGCTATTCCATGTTATTGGGCTACAATCCACAGCTAGGCTATTCCATGTTATTGGACTACAATCCACAGCTAGGCTATTCCATGTTATTGGACTACAATCCACAGCTAGGCTATTCCATGTTATTGGGCTACAATCCACAGCTAGGCTATTCCATGTTATTGGGCTACAATCCACAGCTAGGCTATTCCATGTTATTGGACTACAATCCACAGTGAGGCTATTCCATGTTATTGGGCTACAATCCACAGCTAGGCTATTCCTTGTTATTGGACTACAATCCACAGCTAGGCTATTCCATGTTATTGGGCTACAATCCACAGCGAGGCTATTCTATGTTATTAGGCTACAATCCACAGCGAGGCTATTCTATGTTATTAGGCTACAATCCACAGCGAGGCTATTCCATGTTATTGGAATACAATCCACAGCTAGGCTATTCCATGTTATTGGACTACAATCCACAGTGAGGCTATTCCATGTTATTGGGCTACAATCCACAGTGAGGCTATTCCATGTTATTGGGCTACAATCCACAGCGAGGCTATTTCATGTTATTGGACTACAATCCACAGCGAGGCTAATCCATGTTATTGGGCTACAATCCACAGCCAGGCTATTCCATGTTATTGGACTACAATCCATAGCTAGGCTATTCCATGTTATTGGACTACAATCCACAGCCAGGCTATTCCATGTTATTGGACTACAATCCACAGCTAGGCTATTCCATGTTATTGGGCTACAATCCACAGCGAGGCTATTCCATGTTATCGGGCTACAATCCACAGCTAGGCTATTCCATGTTATTGGGCTACAATCCACAGCTAGGCTATTCCATGTTATTGGACTACAATCCACAGCTAGGCTATTCCATGTTATTGGGCTACAATCCACAGCTAGGCTATTCCATGTTATTGGACCTCAATCCACAGCTAGGCTATTCCATGTTATTGGGCTACAATCCACAGCGAGGCTATTCCTTGTTATTAGGCTACAATCCACAGCGAGGCTAATCCATGTTATTGGGCTACAATCCACAGCTAGGCTATTCCATGTTATTAGGCTACAATCCACAGCTAGGCTATTTAAAAAAAAAAAGCATCTATTGATCCTCTGTGGCTAAATTATAATGTGTGTTTATTTCGTTGCTATGGTTACCGGCGGCTGTTGCCCTCCTATGTGAAGACGCTAGCTGCTTTGACTAGAGGGACCAGCGGTTTACTCTGCAGGGTACTCTGTTCCGGTGGGTGTCTGAAAAGCTCTTTCTGTGGGCACATCCATATCCTGCAGTTCTCTACCTCTGAAAGAAAAGGCTGCACATTGTAAACGCTGCTCAGTGTTCCCAGGTGTTTTATACCTGCGCCACGATAAGCTACGTCGCAGTCACGTCCTCTGTCTGTCTTTGGCTCTCTGCCATTGGCTGGCTGACAGTCCTGGAGTCCGGGAGTCCTGTGACTGTGCGTTAGCGGAGTAGTCTGAGATGTGTGTGTCTGTGTGTGTGTGTGTGTGTGTGTTTGCAGAGCGATCTAAGCCTTGTTTACCCTGCGGCACGAGTTCCCAGCTACTGATAACCCTGACCTTTAACCTCACGAGACTCCACATTGTTGGAAATGTCACATTTCTTAATAAGGACCTCGGAAGCATCTTTGTCCTGTTTTGTAAATTCATGTTATTAACCAGTTATTACCCAGACTAGATAGCAGGTCCATGGACAGAGAGAGATATGTTATTACCCAGACTAGATAGCAGGTCCATGGACAGAGAGAGGTGTTATTACCCAGACTAGATAGCAGGTCCATGGACAGAGACAGAGATATGTTATTACCCAGACTAGATAGCAGGTCCATGGACAGAGAGAGATATGTTATTACCCAGACTAGATAGCAGGTCCATGGACAGAGAGAGATATGTTATTACCCAGACTAGATAGCAGGTCCATGGACAGAGAGAGATATGATATTACCCAGACAAGATAGCAGGTCCATGGACAGAGAGAGGTGTTATTAACCCCAGACTAGATAGCAGGTCCATGGACAGAGAGAGATATGTTATTAACCCCAGACTAGATAGCAGGTCCATGGACAGAGAGAGATATGTTATTACCCAGACTAGATAGCAGGTCCATGGACAGAGAGAGATATGTTATTAACCAGACTAGATAGCAGGTCCATGGACAGAGAGAGATATGTTATTACCCAGACTAGATAGCAGGTCCATGGACAGAGAGAGATATGTTATTAACCAGACTAGATAGCAGGTCCATGGACAGAGAGAGATATGTTATTAACCCAGACTAGATAGCAGGTCCATGGACAGAGAGAGATATGTTATTACCCAGACTAGATAGCAGGTCCATGGACAGAGAGAGATATGTTATTAACCAGACTAGATAGCAGGTCCATGGACAGAGAGAGATATGTTATTAACCCCAGACTAGATAGCAGGTCCATGGACAGAGAGAGATATGTTATTACCCAGACTAGATAGCAGGTCCATGGACAGAGAGAGATATGTTATTAACCCCAGACTAGATAGCAGGTCCATGGACAGAGAGAGATATGTTATTACCCAGACTAGATAGCAGGTCCATGGACAGAGAGAGGTGTTATTACCCAGACTAGATAGCAGGTCCATGGACAGAGAGAGATATGTTATTACCCAGACTAGATAGCAGGTCCATGGACAGAGAGAGGTGTTATTACCCAGACTAGATAGCAGGTCCATGGACAGAGAGAGATATGTTATTACCCAGACTAGATAGCAGGTCCATGGACAGAGAGAGAGGTGTTATTAACCAGACTAGATAGCAGGTCCATGGACAGAGAGAGATATGTTATTACCCAGACTAGATAGCAGGTCCATGGACAGAGAGAGATATGTTATTATCCAGACTAGATAGCAGGTCCATGGACAGAGAGAGATATGTTATTATCCAGACTAGATAGCAGGTCCATGGACAGAGAGAGATATGTTATTACCCAGACTAGATAGTAGGTCCATGGACAGAGAGAGATATATTATTACCCAGACTAGATAGCAGGTCCATGGACAGAGAGAGATATGTTATTAACCCAGACTAGATAGCAGGTCCATGGACAGAGAGAGATATGTTATTACCCAGACTAGATAGCAGGTCCATGGACAGAGAGAGATATGTTATTGACCCAGACTAGATAGCAGGTCCATGGAGAGAGATATGTTATTACCCAGACTAGATAGCAGGTCCATGGACAGAGAGAGATATGTTATTACCCAGACTAGATAGCAGGTCCATGGACAGAGAGAGATATGTTATTACCCAGACTAGATAGCAGGTCCATGGACAGAGAGAGGTGTTATTACCCAGACTAGATAGCAGGTCCATGGACAGAGAGAGATATGTTATTACCCAGACTAGATAGCAGGTCCATGAACAGAGAGAGATATGTCATTACCCAGACTAGATAGCAGGTCCATGGACAGAGAGAGGTGTTATTACCCAGACTAGATAGCAGGTCCATGAACAGAGAGAGATATGTTATTAACCCAGACTAGATAGCAGGTCCATGGACAGAGAGAGGTGTTATTACCCAGACTAGATAGCAGGTCCATGGACAGAGAGAGATATGTTATTAACCAGACTAGATAGCAGGTCCATGGACAGAGAGAGATATGTTATTACCCAGACTAGATAGCAGGTCCATGGACAGAGAGAGGTGTTATTACCCAGACTAGATAGCAGGTCCATGGACAGAGAGAGAGATATGTTATTACCCAGACTAGATAGCAGGTCCATGGACAGAGAGAGATATGTTATTACCCAGACTAGATAGCAGGTCCATGGACAGAGAGAGATATGTTATTACCCAGACTAGATAGCAGGTCCATGGACAGAGAGAGATATGTTATTACCCAGACTAGATAGCAGGTCCATAGACAGAGAGCTATGTTATTAACCAGACTAGATAGCAGGTCCATGGACAGAGAGAGATATGTTATTACCCAGACTAGATAGTAGGTCCATGGACAGAGAGAGATATGTTATTACCCAGACTAGATAGCAGGTCCATGGACAGAGAGAGATATGTTATTAACCCCAGACTAGATAGCAGGTCCATGGACAGAGAGAGATATGTTATTACCCAGACTAGATAGCAGGTCCATGGACAGAGAGAGATATGTTATTAACCAGACTAGATAGCAGGTCCATAGACAGAGAGAAATATGTTATTACCCAGACTAGATAGCAGGTCCATGGACAGAGAGAGGTGTTATTACCCAGACTAGATAGCAGGTCCATGGACAGAGAGAGAGATATGTTATTACCCAGACTAGATAGCAGGTCCATGGACAGAGAGAGATATGTTATTACCCAGACTAGATAGCAGGTCCATGGACAGAGAGAGATATGTTATTACCCAGACTAGATAGCAGGTCCATGGACAGAGAGAGATATGTTATTACCCAGACTAGATAGCAGGTCCATAGACAGAGAGCTATGTTATTAACCAGACTAGATAGCAGGTCTATGGACAGAGAGAGATATGTTATTACCCAGACTAGATAGCAGGTCCATGGACAGAGAGAGATATGTTATTGACCCAGACTAGATAGCAGGTCCATGGAGAGAGATATGTTATTACCCAGACTAGATAGCAGGTCCATGGACAGAGAGAGATATGTTATTACCCAGACTAGATAGCAGGTCCATGGACAGAGAGAGATATGTTATTACCCAGACTAGATAGCAGGTCCATGGACAGAGAGAGATATGTTATTGACCCAGACTAGATAGCAGGTCCATGGACAGAGAGAGATATGTTATTACCCAGACTAGATA
>NC_074675.1:5605183-5635183 GCF_029448725.1 Salvelinus fontinalis
TTGTTGTCTCTCCCTCCCTCCTCCCTGTTCCTATGTCACTCGCTCACACTCACAGTAGGCTACACACTCACAGTAGGCTACACACTCACAGTAGGCTACACACTCACAGTAGGCTACACACTCACATTAGGCTACACACTCACAGTAGGCTACACACTCACAGTAGGCTCCACACTCACATTAGGCTACACACTCACAGTAGACTACACACACACAGTAGACTACACACTCACAGTAGGCTACACACTCACAGTAGGCTACACACTCACAGTAGGCTACACACTCACAGTAGGCTACACACTCACAGTAGGCTACACACTCACAGTAGGCTCCACACTCACATTAGGCTACACACTCACAGTAGGCTACACACTCACAGTAGGCTCCACACTCACAGTAGGCTACACACTCACAGTAGGCTACACACTCACAGTAGGCTACACACTCACAGTAGGCTACACACTCACAGTAGGCTACACACGCCATTAGGTACCGAGATGAGATCCTCAGACCCCTTGTGAGACCATATGCAGACACATGCACATTTGTGGCCTGCTGGAGGTCATTTTGCAGGGCTCTGGCAGTGCTCCTCCTTGCACAAAGGCGGAGGTAGCGGTCCTGCTGCTGGGTTGTTGCCCTCCTACGGCCTCCTCCACGTCTCCTGATGTACTGGCCTGTCTCCTGGTAGCGCCTCCATGCTCTGGACACTACGCTGACAGACACAGCAAACCTTCTTGCCACAGCTCGCATTGATGTGCCATCCTGGATGAGCTGCACTACCTGAGCCACATGTGTGGGTTGTAGACTCCGTCTCATGCTACCACTAGGGTGAAAGCACCGCCAGCATTCAAAAGTGACCAAAACATCAGCCAGGAAGCATAGGAACTAAGAAGTGGTCTGTGGTCACCACCTGCAGAACCACTCCTTTATTGGGGGTGTCTTGCTAATTGCCTATAATTTCCACCTTTTGTCTATTCCATTTGCACAACAGCATGTGACATTTATTGTCAATCAGTTTTGCTTCCTAAGTGGACAGTTTGATTTCACAGAAGTGAGATTGACTTGGAGTTACATTGTGTTGTTTAAGTGTTCCCTTTATTTTTTTGAGCAGTGTACATAGACATGGAATCACTGGTCACTTTAATAATGTTTACATACTGCTTTACTCATCTTGTAACGGTCCTGACCAGTTTTATGTTGTTTTTGTATGTGTAATTGGTCAGGGCGTTAGTTTTGGGTGGGCAGTCTATGTTATCTGTTTCTATGTTGGTTTTGGGTTGCCTAGTATGGCTCTTGATTAGAGGCAGGTGGTTTGCGTTTTCCTCTAATTAAGAGTCATATTTAGGTAGGCGTTGTCACAGTGTTCGTGGTGGGTGATTGTCTCCTGTGTCTGTGTTGTGTCTTACACCATACGGGATTGTTTCGGTTGTTCGTTTCGTTTCGTTTCGATGTAGTATGTTTCCTGTCCGTAAGTGTTACGTGTTAGTATGTAAGTTTAAATTCAGGTTTCGTCTACGTCGTTTTCTTGTTTTTGTATTTTTGAAAGTGTTTTGTTTTGCCATCAGCGTTATAAATAAAAAGATGGCTTATTTCCCTCAAGCTGCATTTTGGTCTGAAGATCCTTCTCTCCTCACCTCGTCCGAGGATGAGGAGAGAGACAGCCGTTACAGAATCACCCACCACGCTAAGACCAAGCGGCAAGGGAAAAATAAACGGAGTAAGGGACAGGAGAAGAAGGAGCAATGGACATGGGACGATTTATTGGAAGGAAAAGGTGTCTACACATGGGAGGAGATCCTGGCTGGTAGAGATCGCCTTCCATGGGAACAGCTGGAGGCACTGAGGAGAGCAGAGGCTACCGGAGAGAGGAACCGGAGCTATGAGGGAACGCGTCTGGCACGGAAGCCCAAAAAGCCCGTAAGTAATTCCCAAAAATTTCTTGGGGGGAGGCTAGGAGGTAGTGGGCCAAGGGCAGGTAGGAGACCTGCGCCCACTTCCCAGGCTTACCGTGGAGAGCGGGAGTACGGGCAGGCGCCGTGTTACGCAGTAGAGCGCACGGTGTCTCCTGTACGAGTGCATAGCCCAGTGCGGGTTATTCCACCTCCCCGCACTGGCAGGGCTAGATGGGGTATTGAGCCAGGTGTCATGAGGCCGGCTCAACGCGTCTGGTCTCCAGTGCGTCTCCTCGGGCCGGCATACATGGCACCTGCCTTACGCATGGTTTCCCCGGTTCGCCTACATAGGCCGGTGCGGGTTATTCCACCTCCCCGCACTGGTTGGGTGACCGGGAGCATTCAACCAGGTAGGGTTGGGCAGGCTCAATGCTCAAGAGTGCCAGTACGCCTCCACGGTCCGGTATTTCCGGCGCCACCTCCCCGCCCCAGCCTAGTACCTACAGTGTCTACACTACGCACTAGGCTACCAGTGCGTATCCTGAGCCCTGTTCCTCCTCCACGCACTCGCCCTGTAGTGCGTGTATCTAGCCCGGTGCCTCCAGTTCCGGCACCACGCACTAAGCCACCTGTGCGTCTCCAGAGCCCTGAACACACTGTATCTTCTCCCCCTACTAATCCTGATGTGCTTGTCCTCAGCCCGGTGTCACCAGTGCCGGTACCTCGCATCAGGTATAGAGTGGGCTTTGAGAATGCAGTGTGCCCTGTCCTTGCTCCCCGCACTAGTAGGAAGGTGCTTATCATTAGCACGGTGCCTCCAGTTCCGGCACCACGCACCAGGACTACAGTGTGCCGTATCCGGCCAGAGCCATCCGTCTCACCAGCGCCATCTGAGCCATCCGTCTCACCAGCGCCATCTGAGCCATCCGTCTCCCCAGCGCCATCTGAGCCATCCGTCCCCCCAGCGCCATCTGAGCCATCCGTCTCCCCAGCGCCGTCTGAGTCATCCGTCTGCCAGGAGCCTGCAAAGCCGCCCGTCTGCCATGAGCCTGCAAAGCCGCCCGTCTGCCATGAGCCTACAGAGCCATCCGCCAGACAGGAGCCGCTAGAGCCGTCTGCCAGACAGGAGCCGCTAGAGCCGCCCGCCAGACAGGATCTGCCAGAGCCGCCCGCCAGACAGGATCTGCCAGCGCCGTCTGAGTCATCCGTCTGCCAGGAGCCTGCAAAGCCGCCCGTCTGCCATGAGCCTGCAAAGCCGCCCGTCTGCCATGAGCCTACAGGATCTGCCAGAGCCGCCAACCAGACAGGATCTGCCAGAGCCGCCAACCAGACAGGATCTGCCAGAGCCGCCAACCAGACAGGATCTGCCAGAGCCGTCAGAGAGCCATGAGCAGCCAGAGCCGTCAGAGAGCCATGAGCAGCCAGAGCCGTCAGAGAGCCATGAGCAGCCAGAGCCGTCAGAGAGCCATGAGCAGCCAGAGCCGTCAGAGAGCCATGAGCAGCCAGAGCCGTCAGAGAGCCATGAGCAGCCAGAGCCGTCAGAGAGCCATGAGCAGCCAGAGCCGTCAGAGAGCCATGAGCAGCCAGAGCCGTCAGAGAGCCATGAGCAGCCAGAGCCGTCAGCCTGCCATGAGCGTCGAGAGCCGTCAGCCTGCCATGAGCGTCGAGAGCCGTCAGCCTGCCATGAGCGTCGAGAGCCGTCAGCCTGCCATGAGCGTCGAGAGCCGTCAGCCTGCCATGAGCGTCGAGAGCCGTCAGCCTGCCATGAGCGTCGAGAGCCGTCAGCCTGCCATGAGCGTCGAGAGCCGTCAGCCTGCATAGACCTGCCAGAGTCCCTCAGCCAGGATCTGCCAGAGTTTATCAGCCGGGACCTGCCCCTTGTCCCGGTGTTGCCCCTTGTCCCGGTGCTGCCCCTTGTCCCGGTGCTGCCCCTTGTCCCGGTGCTGCCCCTTGTCCCGGTGCTGCCCCTTATCCTGGTGCTGCCCCTTGTCCCGGTGCTGCCCCTTGTCCCGGTACTGCCCATTGTCCCGGTGCTGTCCCTTGTCCCGGTGCTGCCCCTTGTCCCGGTGCTGCCCCTTGTCCCGGTGCTGCCCTTTGTCCCGGTGCTGCCCCTTCTCCTGGTGCTGGATGTTTATTTAGGGGATGTGAGTTTTAGGGTGGGCATTGGGAGGGGAAGACAAAAACGGGGAGTGACTATGGTGGTGTGGGGACAGCGTCCAGAGCCGGAGCCACCACCGTGGTCATCTGCCCACCCAGACCCTCCCCTGGACTTTGTGCTGGTGCGCCCGGAGTTCGCACCTTGAGGGGGGGTTATGTAACGGTCCTGACCAGTTTTATGTTGTTTTTGTATGTGTAATTGGTCAGGGCGTTAGTTTTGGGTGGGCAGTCTATGTTATCTGTTTCTATGTTGGTTTTGGGTTGCCTAGTATGGCTCTTGATTAGAGGCAGGTGGTTTGCGTTTTCCTCTAATTAAGAGTCATATTTAGGTAGGGCGTTCTCACTGTTTGTTTGTGGGTGATTGTCTCCTGTGTCAGTATGTATGTTCGTGCCACACGGGACTGTAGCGTTTGTTTGTAGTCGTGTACCTGTTCGTGCGTTCTTCAAGTTTTATGTAAGTTCGTGTCCAGGTCTGTTTTCATCGTTTATTTGTTTTGTAGTTGATTCAAGTATAGTTCGTTTTCTGTCTACGTCGTGTTTGTTGTTTTGTCGTGTCTTAAATAAATCATGTCATCATACCTCGCTGCGCCTTGGTTCAATCCCTGCTCCTCTTCAGATGAAGAAGAGGAGGACAGCCGTTACACATCTCATATATATAATGTATTCTACTGTATTTTAGTCAATGCCACTCCGACATTGTTCATGCTTATATTTATATATTTCTTAATTCCATTATTTTACTTCTAGATGTGTGTCTTGTTGTGTATTATTAGATACTACTGCACTGTTGGAGCTAGAAACACAAGCATTTCGCTACACCCGCAATACCATCGGCTAAATATGTGCATGTGACCGATTTGATTTGATTGGGAGGTGTTTGACTGGGGTTAACCTAACCTTGAATAGCCACGACATCAGTAACAAGATCTTCCTGACGACCGACCGGTATCATCTCTCCGAACCGGTGTCTCCACCCGTTGGATGGCACATTTCCTCCACCTGAAGTCACGGGTTCCCCTCCTTCAGGCCGTTTTTAGCTGTGTCATTGCAAGGAGCAGAGAGACTCAACCCTGTTACTAATCCGATTAGCAGAGAGGCTAATCCGGTACAGAAGGAGTGACTCACATCACACAGGCATGCAGCTATCACCTGTCCAGACCTGCTGAGGTAGGGGAGAGGCTGAAAATGATGTCTCATTAAAATGTGTCACCTGGAGAGAGTGCAGGTACATTGCATTCACACGGGTAGAAACGTAATGAATACACCTGGATGTGTTCCAAATGGCAACCTATTCTCAAGTGCACTAAATAGGGAATAGGGTGCAATTTGTGAACACAGGTTGTGATGCTCCAGTAGTAAACTGATCATGAGGTTGTGATGCTACAGTAGTAAACTGATCATGAGGTTGTGATGCTACAGTAGTAAACTGATCATGAGGTTGTGATGCTATAGTAGTAAACTGATCATGAGGTTGTGATGCTATAGTAGTAAACTGATCATGAGGTTGTGATACTATAGTAGTAAACTGATCATGAGGTTGTGATACTACAGTAGTAAACTGATCATGAGGTTGTGATGCTACAGTAGTAAACTGATCATGAGGTTGTGATGCTACAGTAGTAAACTGATTATGAGGTTGTGATACTACAGTAGTAAACTGATCATGAGGTTGTGATAGTTCAGTAGTAAACTGATCATGAGGTTGTGATACTACAGTAGTAAACTGATCATGAGGTTGTGATACTACAGTAGTAAACTGATCATGAGGTTGTTATGCTAGAGTAATAAACTGATCATGAGGTTGTGATACTACAGTAGTAAACTGATCATGAGGTTGTGATAGTTCAGTAGTAAACTGATCATGAGGTTGTGATGCTACAGTAGTAAACTGATCATGAGGTTGTGATAGTTCAGTAGTAAACTGATCATGAGGTTGTGATACTACAGTAGTAAACTGATCATGAGGTTGTGATGTTACTGTAGTAAACTGATCATGAGGTTGTGATAGTTCAGTAGTAAACTGATCATGAGGTTGTGATACTACAGTAATAAACTGATTATGAGGTTGTGATACTACAGTAGTAAACTGATCATGAGGTTGTGATAGTTCAGTAGTAAACTGATCATGAGGTTGTGATACTACAGTAATAAACTGATCATGAGGTTGTGATGTTACAGTAGTAAACTGATCATGAGGTTGGGATGCTACAGTAATAAACTGATCATGAGGTTGTGATGCTACAGTAGTAAACTGATCATGAGGTTGTGATGCTACAGTAGTAAACTGATCATGAGGTTGTGATACAACAGTAGTAAACTGATCATGAGGTTGTGATGCTACAGTAGTAAACTGATCATGAGGTTGTGATAGTTCAGTAGTAAACTGATCATGAGGTTGTGATACTACAGTAGTAAACTGATCATGAGGTTGTGATGCTACAGTAGTAAACTGATCATGAGGTTGTGATGCTACAGTAGTAAACTGATCATGAGGTTGTGATAGTTCAGTAGTAAACTGATCATGAGGTTGTGATGCTACAGTAGTAAACTGATCATGAGGTTGTGATAGTTCAGTAGTAAACTGATCATGAGGTTGTGATGCTACAGTAGTAAACTGATCATGAGGTTGTGATGCTATAGTAGTAAACTGATCATGAGGTTGTGATGCTACAGTAGTAAACTGATCATGAGGTTGTGATAGTTCAGTAGTAAACTGATCATGAGGTTGTGATACTACAGTAATAAACTGATCATGAGGTTGTGATGTTACAGTAGTGAACTGATCATGAGGTTGTGATGCTACAGTAATAAACTGATCATGAGGTTGTGATGCTACAGTAGTAAACTGATCATGAGGTTGTGATGCTACAGTAGTAAACTGATCATGAGGTTGTGATACAACAGTAGTAAACTGATCATGAGGTTGTGATGCTACAGTAGTAAACTGATCATGAGGTTGTGATAGTTCAGTAGTAAATTGATCATGAGGTTGTGATGCTACAGTAGTAAACTGATCATGAGGTTGTGATGCTACAGTAGTAAACTGATCATGAGGTTGTGATGCTACAGTAGTAAACTGATCATGAGGTTGTGATACAACAGTAGTAAACTGATCATGAGGTTGTGATAGTTCAGTAGTAAACTGATCATGAGGTTGTGATACTACAGTAATAAACTGATCATGAGGTTGTGATGTTACAGTAGTAAACTGATCATGAGGTTGTGATGCTACAGTAGTAAACTGATCATGAGGTTGTGATACTACAGTAGTAAACTGATCATGAGGTTGTGATACTACAGTAGTAAACTGATCATGAGGTTGTGATACAACAGTAGTAAACTGATCATGAGGTTGTGATGCTACAGTAGTAAACTGATCATGAGGTTGTGATAGTTCAGTAGTAAACTGATCATGAGGTTGTGATGCTACAGTAGTAAACTGATCATGAGGTTGTGATGCTACAGTAGTAAACTGATCATGAGGTTGTGATGCTACAGTAGTAAACTGATCATGAGGTTGTGATACTACAGTAGTAAACTGATCATGAGGTTGTGATAGTTCAGTAGTAAACTGATCATGAGGTTGTGATACTACAGTAATAAACTGATCATGAGGTTGTGATGTTACAGTAGTAAACTGATCATGAGGTTGTGATGCTACAGTAGTAAACTGATCATGAGGTTGTGATACTACAGTAGTAAACTGATCATGAGGTTGTGATACTACAGTAGTAAACTGATCATGAGGTTGTGATGCTACAGTAGTAAACTGATCATGAGGTTGTGATACTACAGTAGTAAACTGATCATGAGGTTGTGACACTACAGTAGTAAACTGATCATGAGGTTGTGATGCTACAGTAGTAAACTGATCATGAGGTTGTGATGCTATAGTAGTAAACTGATCATGAGGTTGTGATGCTACAGTAGTAAACTGATCATGAGGTTGTGATAGTTCAGTAGTAAACTGATCATGAGGTTGTGATGTTTCAGTAGTAAACTGATCATGAGGTTGTGATGCTACAGTAGTAAACTGATCATGAGGTTGTGATGCTACAGTAGTAAACTGATCATGAGGTTGTGATGCTACAGTAGTAAACTGATCATGAGGTTGTGATGCTACAGTAGTAAACTGATCATGAGGTTGTGATGCTACAGTAGTAAACTGATCATGAGGTTGTGATACTACAGTAGTAAACTGATCATGAGGTTGTGATGCTACAGTAGTAAACTGATCATGAGGTTGTGATACTACAGTAGTAAACTGATCATGAGGTTGTGATGCTACAGTAGTAAACTGATCATGAAGTTGTGATGCTACAGTAGTAAACTGATCATGAGGTTGTGATGCTACAGTAGTAAACTGATCATGAGGTTGTGATGCTACAGTAATAAACTGATCATGAGGTTGTTTGCTACAGTATAGCTACAGTAGTAAACTGATCATGAGGTTGTTATGCTACAGTAATAAACTGATCATGAGGTTGTGACACTACAGTAGTAAACTGATCATGAGGTTGTTATGCTACAGTAGTAAACTGATCATGAGGTTGTGATGCTACAGTAATAAACTGATCATGAGGTTGTGACACTACAGTAGTAAACTGATCATGAGGTTGTTATGCTACAGTAGTAAACTGATCATGAGGTTGTGATACTACAGTAGTAAACTGATCATGAGGTTGTGATGCTACAGTAGTAAACTGATCATGAGGTTGTGATACTACAGTAGTAAACTGATCATGAGGTTGTGATGCTACAGTAGTAAACTGATCATGAAGTTGTGATGCTACAGTAGTAAACTGATCATGAGGTTGTGATGCTACAGTAGTAAACTGATCATGAGGTTGTGATACTACAGTAGTAAACTGATCATGAGGTTGTGATAGTTCAGTAGTAAACTGATCATGAGGTTGTGATGCAACAGCTATGGTTTCATCTCTAGTATTGAACTACTCTCCACATGCAGGGAGTAAATGGCATCGATCGATAACTGTGCTGGATCTTGTTGCTCCACTATTGACATGCTGTCAACGATCAATACATTCTGTTTTTAACACCACACAAGACCAGGGCCTAGTGGAAGGTACAGCAGAAATAGGAAATAGAACCATAGAACAGAGCTGGGAATCTGTCCCAAATGGCACCCTATTCCCTATGTCTGGTGGTAAGCTGTAGACCGCACTATCTACCTAGAGAGGTTTCATCTGTATTTTTCGTAGCTGTCTACATACCACCACAGACCGATGCTGGCACGAAGACCACACTCAATGAGCTGTATTCCGCCATAAGCAAACAGGAAAACACTCATCCAGAGGCGGCGCTCCTAGTGGCCGGGGACTTTAATGCAGGGAAACTTAAATCAGTTTTACCTCATTTCTATCAGCATGTTAAATGTGCAACCCTCTAGACCACCTTTACTCCACACACAGAGATGCATACAAAGCTCTCCCTCGCCCTCCATTTGGCAAAGCTGACCATAATTCTATCCTCCTGATTCCTGCTTACAAGCAAAAATTAAAGCAGGAAGCAACAGTGACTCGATCAATTAAAAAGTTAGATGAAGCAGATGCAGGCTTCATCAATAAGTGCATTGATGACGTCGTCCCCACGGTGACCGTATATACAGTATATACCCCAACCAGAAGCAATGGATTACAGGCAACATCTGCATCGAGCTAAAGGCTAGAGCTGCCACTTTCAAGGAGCGGGACTCTAACCAGGAAGCTTATAAGAAATCCCGCTATGTCCTCCGACGAATCATCAAACAGGCAAAGCGTAAATACAGGACTAATATCGATATGTACTACACCGGCTGTGATTCTCGTCGGATGTGGCAGGGCTTGTAAACCATTACAGACTACAAAGGCAAGCACAGCTGAGAGCTGCCCAGAGACACAAGCCTACCAGACGAGCTAAATTACTTCCATGCTCGCTTCAAGGCAAATAACACTGAAACATGCATGAGAGCACCAGCTGTTCCGGAAGTGAGTAAGACCGATGCGAGTAAGACCTTTAAACAGGTCAACATTCACAAGGCCGCAGGGCCAGACGGATTACCAAGACGTGTACTGCGAGCATGTGCTGACCAACTGGCAAGTGTCTTCACTGACATTTTCAACCTCTCCCTGTCCGAGTCTGTAATACCAACATGTTTTAAGCAGACCACCATAGTCCCTGTGCCCAAGAACACTAAGGTAACCTGCCTAATAGACTACTGACCCGTAGCACTCATGTCTGTAGCCATGAAGTGCTTTGAAAGGCTCAACACCATTATCCCAGAAACGCTAGACCCACTCCAATTTGCATACCACCCTAACAGATCCACAGATGATGCAATCTCTATTGCACTCCACACTGCTCTTTCCCACCTGGACAAAAGGAACACCTATGTGAGAATGCTGTTCATTGACTACAGCTCAGCGTTCAACACCATAGTACCCCCAAAGCTCATCACTAAGCTAAGGACCCTGGGACTAAACACCTCCCTCTGCAACTGGATCCTGGCCAGGCACGACTCCAACACCATCATTAAGTTTGCCGATGACACAACAGTGGTAGGCCTGATCACCGACAACAACGAGACAGCCTATTGGGAGGAGGTCAGAGACCTGGTTGTGTGGTGCCAGGACAACAACCTCTCCCTCAACGTGATCAAGACAAAAGAGATGATTGTGGACTACAGGAAAAAGAGGACCGAGCACGACCTCATTCTCATCGGCGGGGCTGTAGTGGAGCAGGTTGAGAGCTTCAATTTCCTTGGCGTCCACATCACCAACAAACTAACATGATCCAAGCACTCCAAGACAGTCGTGAAGAGGTCATGACAAAACCTATTCCACCTCAGGAGACTGAAAAAATGTGTCATGGGTCCTCAGATCCTAGAAAGGTTCTACAACTGCACCATCGAGAGCATCCTGACTGGTTACATCACTGCCTGGTATGGCTACTGCTCGGCCTCCGACCACAAGGTCCTACAGAGGGTACTGCGTACGACCCAGTACATCACTGGGGCCAAGCTCCCTGCCACCCAGGACCTCTATACCAGGCGGTGTCAGAGGAAGGCCCTGAAAATTGTCAAATACTCCAGCCACCCTAGTCATAGACTGCTCTCTCTGCTACCGCACGGCAAGCGGTACCGGAGCGCCAAGTCTAGGTCCAAGAGGTTTCTAAACAGCTTCTACCCCCAAGCCATAAGACTCCTGAACATCTAATCAAATGGCTACCCAGACTATTTGCACCCCCCCCCCCCTCTCTCTTTTACACCGCTGCTAGTCTCTGTTGTTATTATCTATGCATAGTCACTTAGATAACTCTACCTACATGTACATATTACCTCAATTATCTCGACTAACCGGTGCCCCCGCACATTGACTCTGTACCGGTACCCCCCTGTATAATGTCTCGCTATTGTTATTTTACTGCTGCTCTTTAATTACTTGTTACTTTTAATTCTTATTGTTATTTTTATTTGTATTTATTTTTTAAACTGCATTGTTGGCTAGCGGCTCGTAAGTAAGCATTTCACTGTAAGGTCTACTACACCTGTTGTATTCAGCATTTCACTGTAAGGTCTACTACACCTGTTGTATTCGGCGCATGTGACTAATGCAATTTGATTAGATGTAGTGCACTGCTCTTGACCAGAGCCCTGTTGGGACCTAGTCCCTTATTAGTGCACTACAAAGGAAATATAGGGTGCCATTTGGAAAGCATGCTTGGCCTGTTATAAAAATGGTGAGCAGCTTTTTCTGCTGACTCCCTCGTATTGATAAAAGGTGTTCTGATGCGGGCGGAGAGCAAAGCAGAATTCATCATTCTGTGATTAATGAAAACTGTGAGCTATCTAAGAGAGTATTGCACTGTAGCCGGATCCTCAGCTATATTCTTTAATGCATATTGTCTTTTCATACCATAGGCTGGTTTAGCTAGTTAGGTTATAAAAAAAAATATACAGGCTATTCTATGTTTATCTGACATTAAACATGTTCTGCTGACAGGAGATATCGAAGGCCTTTGTGTGTATGCATCAGAAATTATTTTTTATTATTTTTTTTTCAAACATAATCTTTGAGTATGACATCTGTCTCCTCAGGTTAACTCTCTATCCCAGTCGTATATAATGACATCTGTCTCCTCAGGTTAACTCTCTATCCCAGTCGTATATAATGACATCTGTCTCCTCGGTTAACTCTCTATCCCAGTCGTATATAATGACATCTGTCTCCTCAGGTTAACTCTCTATCCCAGTCGTATATAATGACATCTGTCTCCTCAGGTTAACTCTCTATCCCAGTCGTATAGTATGACATCTGTCTCCTCAGGTTAACTCTCTATCCCAGTCGTATAGTATGACATCTGTCTCCTCAGGTTAACTCTCTATCCCAGTCATGTAATGACATCTGTCTCCTCGGGTTAACTCTCTATCCCAGTCGTATATAATGTCATCTGTCTCCTCAGGTTAACTCTCTATCCCAGTCGTATATAATGACATCTGTCTCCTCAGGTTAACTCTCTATCCCAGTCGTATATAATGACATCTATCTCCTCAGGTTAACTCTCTATCCCAGTCGTATATAATGACATCTGTCTCCTCAGGTTAACTCTCTATCCCAGTCGTATATAATGATATCTGTCTCCTCAGGTTAACTCTCTATCCCAGTCGTATATTATGACATCTGTCTCCTCAGGTTAACTCTCTCCTCTCTATCCCAGTCGTATATAATGTCATCTGTCTACTCAGGTTAACTCTCTATCCCAGTCGTATATAATGACATCTGTCTCCTCAGGTTAACTCTCTATCCCAGTCATATAATGACATCTGTCTCCTCAGGTTAACTCTCTATCCCAGTCGTATATAATGACATCTGTCTTGTCAGGTTAACTCTCTATCCCAGTCGTATATAATGACATCTGTCTCCTCAGGTTAACTCTCTATCCCAGTCGTATATAATGACATCTGTCTCCTCAGGTTAACTCTCTATCCCAGTCATATAATGACATCTGTCTCTTCGGGTTAACTCTCTATCCCAGTCGTATATAATGACATCTGTCTCCTCAGGTTAACTCTCTATCCCAGTCGTATATAATGTCATCTGTCTCCTCAGGTTAACTCTCTATCCCAGTCGTATATAATGACATCTATCTCCTCGGGTTAACTCTCTATCCCAGTCGTATATAATGACATCTGTCTCCTCAGGTTAACTCTCTATCCCAGTCGTATATAATGACATCTATCTCCTCGGGTTAACTCTCTATCCCAGTCGTATATAATGACATCTGTCTCCTCAGGTTAACTCTCTATCCCAGTCGTATATAATGACATCTATCTCCTCGGGTTAACTCTCTATCCCAGTCGTATATAATGACATCTATCTCCTCAGGTTAACTCTCTATCCCAGTCGTATATAATGACATCTGTCTCCTCAGGTTAACTCTCTATCCCAGTCATATAATGACATCTGTCTCTTCGGGTTAACTCTCTATCCCAGTCGTATATAATGACATCTGTCTCCTCAGGTTAACTCTCTATCCCAGTCGTATATAATGTCATCTGTCTCCTCAGGTTAACTCTCTATCCCAGTCGTATATAATGACATCTGTCTCCTCAGGTTAACTCTCTATCCCAGTCGTATATTATGACTTCTGTCTCCTCAGGTTAACTCTCTCCTCTCTATCCCAGTCGTATATAATGTCATCTGTCTACTCAGGTTAACTCTCTATCCCAGTCGTATATAATGACATCTGTCTCCTCAGGTTAACTCTCTATCCCAGTCATATAATGACATCTGTCTCCTCAGGTTAACTCTCTATCCCAGTCGTATATAATGACATCTGTCTTGTCAGGTTAACTCTCTATCCCAGTCGTATATAATGACATCTGTCTCCTCAAGTTAACTCTCTATCCCAGTCGTATATAATGACATCTGTCTCCTCAGGTTAACTCTCTATCCCAGTCGTATAGTATGACATCTGTCTCCTCAGGTTAACTCTCTATCCCAGTCATGTAATGACATCTGTCTCCTCGGGTTAACTCTCTATCCCAGTCGTATATAATGACATCTATCTCCTCGGGTTAACTCTCTATCCCAGTCGTATATAATGACATCTGTCTCCTCAGGTTAACTCTCTATCCCAGTCGTATATAATGTCATCTGTCTCCTCAGGTTAACTCTCTATCCCAGTCGTATATAATGACATCTGTCTCCTCAGGTTAATTAACTCTCTATCCCAGTCGTATATAATGACATCTATCTCCTCAGGTTAACTCTCTATCCCAGTCGTATATAATGACATCTGTCTCCTCAGGTTAACTCTCTATCCCAGTCGTATATAATGACATCTGTCTCCTCAGGTTAACTCTCTATCCCAGTCGTATAATGACATCTGTCTCCTCAGGTTAACTCTCTATCCCAGTCATATAATGACATCTGTCTCTTCGGGTTAACTCTCTATCCCAGTCGTATATAATGACATCTGTCTCCTCAGGTTAACTCTCTATCCCAGTCGTATATAATGTCATCTGTCTCCTCAGGTTAACTCTCTATCCCAGTCGTATATAATGACATCTATCTCCTCGGGTTAACTCTCTATCCCAGTCGTATATAATGACATCTATCTCCTCAGGTTAACTCTCTATCCCAGTCGTATATAATGTCATCTGTCTCCTCAGGTTAACTCTCTATCCCAGTCGTATATAATGACATCTATCTCCTCGGGTTAACTCTCTATCCCAGTCGTATATAATGACATCTGTCTCCTCAGGTTAACTCTCTATCCCAGTCGTATATAATGTCATCTGTCTCCTCAGGTTAACTCTCTATCCCAGTCGTATATAATGACATCTGTCTCCTCAGGTTAACTCTCTATCCCAGTCGTATATTATGACATCTGTCTCCTCAGGTTAACTCTCTATCCCAGTCGTATATTATGACATCTGTCTCCTCAGGTTAACTCTCTCCTCTCTATCCCAGTCGTATATAATGTCATCTGTCTCCTCAGGTTAACTCTCTATCCCAGTCGTATATAATGACATCTGTCTCCTCAGGTTAACTCTCTATCCCAGTCATATAATGACATCTGTCTCCTCAGGTTAACTCTCTATCCCAGTCGTATAGTATGACATCTGTCTCCTCGGGTTAACTCTCTATTCCAGTCATATAATGACATCTGTCTCCTCAGGTTAACTCTCTATCCCAGTCGTATATAATGACATCTGTCTCCTCAGGTTAACTCTCTATCCCAGTCGTATATAATGACATCTGTCTCCTCAGGTTAACTCTCTATCCCAGTCGTATAGTATGACATCTGTCTCCTCGGGTTAACTCTCTATTCCAGTCATATAATGACATCTGTCTCCTCAGGTTAACTCTCTATCCCAGTCGTATATAATGACATCTATCTCCTCAGGTTAACTCTCTATCCCAGTCGTATATAATGACATCTGTCTCCTCAGGTTAACTCTCTATCCCAGTCGTATAGTATGACATCTGTCTCCTCAGGTTAACTCTCTATCCCAGTCGTATAGTATGTGTCACGTCATACATGTATTTGATACTGATGTCATCACAACACTATGGAAGGGGATACTTGTTTTCTCGTTATATAACCCAACTGTGGTGGAGGGTCGGCGTTATATAACCCAACTGTGGTGGAGGGTCGGCGTTATATAACCCAACTGTGGTGGCGGGTCGGCGTTATATAACCCAGCTGTGCGTACATGTGATAGCCAGTGGTCCCAGGACCCAGTCTGTCCTCCTGGCGTTATTTAACGTCCTGTCACTTAGAGTATTAAACACCTCAGTCAGGACCTTGGCTTCCATGAAGGCAGGCCGCTCCCACCGTCCGCATCCCAGAGATCCCTGCTCTCCTGGGAATGAAACCCAAGTGGCCTGCGGTGTCCGCCACTCCTTGGATCTGTCCCAAATGGCATCCTATTCCTCTACATAGTTCTCTACGTTTGATCAGGGTCCATAGGGTATAGGGTGCCATTTAGGATGCACCCCTTATGTTGCCCCCTGCCTGCTGCGATACAAGATGGCTGCCGAGTTCCGCGTTCTGCCGAGTTCCGCGTTCTGTCGAGTTCCGCGTTCTGTCGAGTTCCGCGTTCTGCCGAGTTCCGCGTTCTGCCGAGTTCCGCGTTCTGCCGAGTTCCGCGTTCTGTCGAGTTCCGCGTTCTGCCGAGTTCCGCGTTCTGTCGAGTTCCGCGTTCTGTCGAGTTCCGCGTTCTGCCGAGTTCCGCGTTCTGACTAGTTCCGTGTTCTGTCGAGTTCCGTGTTCTGTCGAGTTCCGTGTTCTGTCGAGTTCCGCGTTCTGCCGAGTTCCGCGTTCTGCCGAGTTCCGTGTTCTGTCGAGTTCCGTGTTCTGTCGAGTTCCGCGTTCTGCCGAGTTCCGCGTTCTGTCGAGTTCCGCGTTCTGTCGAGTTCCGTGTTCTGTCGAGTTCCGTGTTCTTTCCTCACAGACTCTCAACTTTGTTCCAGCTCCTCCACCCCTCCATTCCTCCCCCACGAGGCTGTCTGTACGTCGGGCTCGTGAGACCATCTGTCCTGGATCCCTGTGCGGATCCTTCTCCCTTCTCCAGGACAGGACAGGGGTTTCTGGGGGGGGGGCGGACAGCTGTCAGGGATGGAATGCTTTTCTGTTCGTTATGCAAAAAAAAAAAAGCAAGTCCTGCAGGCTCTAGTTTTGTCTTATCTGGATTATTGTCCAGTAATGTGGTCCAGTGTTGCAAAGAAAGACCTAGTTAAACTGCAGCTGGCCCAGAACAGAGCGGCACGTCTTGCTGTTCATTGTAATCAGGAGCGGTAGAGATACTCTGAATGATCGGCTATGAAAAGCCAACTGACATTTACTCCTGAGGTGCTGACCTGTTGCACCCTCGACAACTACTGGGATTATTATTATTTGACCCTGCTGGTCATTTATGAACATTTGAACATCTTGGCCATGTTCTGTTATAATCTCCACCCGGCACAGCCAGAAGAGGACTGGCCACCCCTCATAGCCTGGTTCCTCTCTAGGTTTCTTCCTAGGTTTTGGCCTTTCTAGGGAGTTTTTCCTAGCCACCGTGCTTCTACACCTGCATTGCTTGCTGTTTAGGGTTTTAGGCTGGGTGTCTGTACAGCACTTTGCGACATCAGCTGATGTAAGAAGGGCTTTATAAATACATTTGATTGATTAATCAGGTCTTTCACAGTCCCCAAATCCAGAAGAAATGTAAGAAAGTGTATAGTATTATACAGAGGCATTATTGCATGGAACTCCCTTCCATCTCAGATTGCTCTAGTGAACAGCAAACCTGGTTTTAATAAACAGGTAAAGCAACACCTCTCCCCTATTTGACCTAGATATTTTGTGTGTATTGATATGTAAACTATGTGTGACGTTTTAAATGGACAGTATGTAGTTCTGTCCTTGAGCTGTTCTTGTTTATTCACGTTTCTGTATTCTGTTTTGTGTTCTGTGTTCTGTGTTCTGTATTATGATTCATGTTCTGTGTTTTGTGTTCTGTGTGGACCCCAGGAAGAGTAGCTGCTGCTTTTGCAACAGCTAATGGGGATCCTAATAAAATACCAAAATACCAAATACAGAAATAATCTGTTGCTGGGTCTACAGACTGGAGGACATTAGACACGTTGTCAGACAGTCAGTGGGACTGTGTGGTGGAGAGAGAGAAGGTCATTGATAGGAAACTAAAAAGGTAATAACTCTAGGACTTAAGTTGGATGATAATGACTAGCAGCTGGACAGAGAGACATGTTGAAGACTGAAGACATTAACCTCTGTAACAACCATCAAAACAAATGCATTGTACAGCAGTCGTACGACCTGATCCTGCACCAGGTGTAAGTTCAAAATGGCACCCGTTTCCCTATACAGTAGCGTTAGGGATCTGAGACACCATGTATGTGGCCATTCTAGAGAAGAGCCTATAGATGGATGGTTACTATGAGAGTTTGATACAGTATGACGTTTCCCTGTATGTGGCCATTCTAGAGAAGAGCCTATAGATGGATGGTTACTATGAGAGTTTGATGCAGTAGGATGTTTCCCTGTATGTGGCCATTCTAGAGAAGAGCCTATAGATGGATGGTTACTATGAGAGTTTGATGCAGTAGGATGTTTCCCTGTATGTGGCCATTCTAGAGAAGAGCCTATACAGTTTGATGCAGTATGATGTTTCCCTGTATGTGGCCATTCCAGAGAAGAGCCTATACAGTTTGATGCAGTATGATGTTTCCCTGTATGTGGCCATTCTAGAGAAGAGCCTATACAGTTTGATGCAGTATGACGTTTCCCTGTATAGCCGCCTGGCTTGTCATCATGGCCAAAGCCTCCCTCTTCCCCTGCGTCTGATGACGTTGAGCCAACATCTGAGAGTCAGAAACAGGACATCAGGTGGGTCGGTGTGTTGGTGGGGACTTGATAAGATAGCAGGGATTTCATACTCATAAAGTTCAGACCCTATATTTCACATAACATATGGTGTATAGAGGTGAAATGCATCAGGGATATAGAGCAGAAAACATGGTGGTCTGGTTGAGATGGGACCAGACCACAACATGAAGACAGGGTCAGAGAGATGGGACCAGACCACAACGTGAAGACAGGGTCAGAGAGATGGGACCAGACCACAACGTGAAGACACGGTCAGAGAGATGGGACCAGACCACAACATGAAGACAGGGTCAGAGAGATGGGACCAGACCACAGCATGAAGACAGGGTCAGATAGATGGGACCAGACCACAGCATGAAGACAGGGTCAGAGAGATGGGACCAGACCACAACATGAAGACAGGGTCAGAGAGATGGGACCAGACCACAACATGAAGACAGGGTCAGAGAGATGGGACCAGACCACAACATAAAGACAGGGTCAGAGAGATGGGACCAGACCACAACATGAAGACAGGGTCAGAGAGATGGGACCAGACCACAACACGAAGACAGGGTCAGAGAGATGGGACCAGACCACAACATGAAGACAGGGTCAGAGAGATGGGACCAGACCACAGCATGAAGACAGGGTCAGAGAGATGGGACCAGACCACAACGTGAAGACAGGGTCAGAGAGATGGGACCAGACCACAACATGAAGACAGGGTCAGAGAGATGGGACCAGACCACAACATGAAGACAGGGTCAGAGAGATGGGACCAGACCACAACATAAAGACAGGGTCAGAGAGATGGGACCAGACCACAACGTGAAGACAGGGTCAGAGAGATGGGACCAGACCACAACATAAAGACAGGGTCAGAGAGATGGGACCAGACCACAACATGAAGACAGGGTCAGAGAGATGGGACCAGACCACAACATAAAGACAGGGTCAGAGAGATGGGACCAGACCACAACATGAAGACAGGGTCAGAGAGATGGGACCAGACCACAACATAAAGACAGGGTCAGAGAGATGGGACCAGACCACAACATGAAGACAGGGTCAGAGAGATGGGACAATCTTAGAGCTCGGACAGACATCTCTCACACAAAGCATCAGACATGTTTGTACTATTATATAGCCAAAGTGTTCAACTCTGTCTATGATAAAAAAACATATGTGAATGTAGACAACTCCAGTGTATAGGTAATAGAGCCTGTCTGTCTGGGACGGAGCTGTGTCTGTGGAGAGGAGAGTCGAGGAGAGACACTGATCCTTTCTGACAAGCACAGGCTTTCTGACGCTGTCACTGCTAAAGCAGTTCTGATCTGATCCCTCTCCTCTTTCTAAAGCAGTCCTGATCTGATCCCTCTCCTCTTTCTAAAGCAGTCCTGATCTGATCCCTCTCCTCTTTCTAAAGCAGTCCTGATCTGATCCCTCTCCTCTTTCTAAAGCAGTCCTGATCTGATCCCTCTCCTCTTTCTAAAGCAGTCCTGATCTGATCCCTCTCCTCTTTCTAAAGCAGTCCTGTTCTGATCCCTCTCCTCTTTCTAAAGCAGTCCTGACCTGATCCCTCTCCTCTTTCTAAAGCAGTCCTGATCTGATCCCTGTCCTCTTTCTAAAGCAGTCCTGATCTGATCCCTCTCCTCTTTCTAAAGCAGTCCTGATCTGATCCCTCTCCTCTTTCTAAAGCAGTCCTGACCTGATCCCTCTCCTCTTTCTAAAGCAGTCCTGATCTGATCCCTCTCCTCTTTCTAAAGCAGTCCTGATCTGATCCCTCTCCTCTTTCTAAAGCAGTCCTGATCTGATCCCTCTCCTCTTTCTAAAGCAGTCCTGATCTGATCCCTCTCCGCTTTCTAAAGCAGTCCTGATCTGATCCCTCTCCTCTTTCTAAAGCAGTCCTGATCTGATCCTCTTTTTTACTGCCTCTCTTCTTCTCTCCTCCGTCTCTTCTTCTCTCCTCTCTCTCTTCTTCTCTCCTCTCTCTCTTCTTCTCTCCTCTCTCTCTTCTTTTCTCCTCTCTCTCTTCTTCTCTCCTCCCTCTCTTCTTCTCTCCTCTCTCTCTTCTTCTTTCGTCCCTCTCTTCTTCTCTCCTCCCTCGCTTCTTCTCTCCTCTCTCTCTTCTTCTCTCCTCCCTCTCTTCTTCTCTCCTCTCTCTCTTCTTCTCTCCTCCCTCTCTTCTTCTCTCCTCTCTCTCTCTTCTCTCCTCTCTCTCTTCTTCTCTCCTCCCTCTCTTCTTCTCTCATCTCTCTCTCTTCTCTCCTCTCTCTCTTCTTCTCTCCTCCCTCTCTTCTTCTCTCCTCTCTCTCTTCTTCTCTCCTCTCTCTCTTCTTCTCTCCTCCTTCTCTTCTTCTCTCCTCCTTCTCTTCTTCTCTCCTCCATCTCTTCTTCTCTCCTCTCTCTCTTCTTCTCTCCTCCCTCTCTTCTTCTCTCCTCTCTCTCTTCTTCTCTCCTCCCTCTCTTCTTCTCTCCTCTCTCTTCTTCTCTCCTCTCTCTTCTTCTCTCCTCCCCCTCTTCTTCTCTCCTCCCTCTTCTTCTCTCCTCCCTCTCTTCTCTCGTCCCTCTCTTCTTCTTTCGTCCCTCTCTTCTTCTCTCCTCCCTCTCTTCTTCTCTCCTCTCTCTCTTCTTCTCTCCTCCCTCTCTTCTTCTCTCCTTTCTCTCTTCTTCTCTCCTCCCCCTCTTCTTCTCTCCTCCCTCTTCTTCTCTCCTCCCTCTCTTCTCTCGTCCCTCTCTTCTTCTTTCGTCCCTCTCTTCTTCTTTCGTCCCTCTCTTCTTCTCTCCTCCCTCAAATCTTCTCTCCTCTCTCTCTTCTTCTCTCCTCCCTCTCTTCTTCTCTCCTTTCTCTCTTCTTCTCTCCTCTCTCTCTTCTCTCCTCTCTCTCTTCTTTTCTCCTCTCTCTCTTCTTTTCTCCTCTCTCTCTTATTTTCTTCTCTCTCTCTTCTTTTCTCCTCTCTCTCTTCTTCTCTCCTCCCTCTCTTCTTCTCTCGTCCCTCTCTTCTTCTCTCGTCCCTCTCTTCTTCTCTCGTCCCTGTCTTCTTCTCTCGTCCCTCTCTTCTTCTCTCGTCCCTGTCTTCTTCTCTCGTCCCTCTCTTCTTCTCTTCTCTCCTCCCTCTCTTCTTCTCTTCTCTCCTCTCTCTCTGGCACTAAACTAGTTATTCTAAATCTACCCAGCGAAGTTGGACAGCTCTAATTCAATCTGAGACCCAGGCCAGCGCTCTGAAAGAATCTGTGGTTGAATTTCCTCTATCCCAAACTGCCTTCCATTTCTATAGATGGTGTTGAGCTGTTGTCCACATCATATAAAACCTCACATGTACCAGTTGATATGTTGATATGGACCAGAGGTTCCCATACACTGGTCCCTGCCATATAACAGATGATGGGGCTATATTTAGAGGTTACAGACACAGGCCTCTCTCCCTCTCTATCTCTCTCTCTCTCAATTCAATTCAAATGGCTTTATTTGCATGGGAAACAGGTGTTAACATTGCCAAAGCAAGTAAAGTAGGAAATAAACAAAGGTGAAATATACAATAAAAATGAGCAGTAAACATTACACTCACAGAAGTTCCAAAATAATAAAGACATTACAAATGTCATATTATGTCTATATACAGTGTTGTAATGATGTGCACATATTTAAAGTACAAAAGGGAAGATAAATTAACATAAATATGGGTTGTATTTACAATGGTGTTTGTTCTTCACTGGTTGCCCTTTTCTTGTGGCAACAGGTCACAAATCTTGCTGCTGTGATGACACACTGTGGTATTTCACCCAGTAGATATGGGAGTTTATCAAAATTGGATTTGTTTTTCAATTCTTTGTGGATCTGTGTGATCTGAGGGAAATATGTGTCTCTAATATGGTCATACATTTGGCAGGAGGTTAGGAAGTGCAGCTCAGTTTCCACCTCATTTTGTGGGCAGTGTGCACATAGCCTGTCTTCTCTTGAGAGCCATGTCTGCCTACGGCGGCCTTTCTCAATAGCAAGGCTATGCTCACTGAGTCTGTACATAGTCAAAGCTTTCCTTAAGTTTGGGTCAGTCACAGGAGTCAGGTATTCTGCCACTGTGTACTCTCTGTTTAGGGCCAAATAGCATTCTAGTTTGCTCTGTTTTTTTGTTAATTCTTTCTAATGTGTCAAGTAATAATCTTTTTGTATTCTCATCTAATTGTGTTGCTTTCCTTGGGCTCTGTGGGGTCTGTTTGTGTTTGTGAACTTGCTTAGGGGACTCTTCTCCAGGTTCATCTCTCTGTAGGTGATGGCTTTGTTATGGAAGGTTTGGGAATCACTTCCTTTTAGGTGGTTGTAGAATTTAACGTCTCTTTTCTGGATGTTGATAATTAGCGGGTATCGGCCTAATTCTGCTCTGTATGCATTATTTGGTGTTCTACATTGTACAGAGTCTCAATTTGGTGTTTGTCCCATTTTCTGAATTCTTGGTTGGTGAGACCTCACAACCATAAAGGGCAATGGGTTCTATAACTGATTCAAGTATTTTTAGCCAGATCCTAATTGGTATGTTGAATTTGATGTTCCTTTTGATGGCATAGAAGGCCCTGCTTGCCTTGTCTCTCAGATCGTTCCTAGCTTTGTGGAAGTTACCTGTGGTGCTGATGTTTAGGCTGAGGTATGTATAGTTTTTTGTGTGCTCTATAGCAACGGTGTCTAGATGGAATTTGTGGTCCTGGTGACTGGATCTTTTTTGGAACACCATTATTTTGGTCTTACTGAGATTTACTGTCAGGGCCCAGGTCTGACAGAATCTGTGCAGAAGATCTAGGTGCTGCTGTAGGCCCTCCTTGGTTGGTGACAGAAGCACCAGATCATCAGCAAACAGTAGACATTTGACTTCAGATTCTAGTAGGGTGAGACCGGGTGCTGCAGACAGTTCTAGTGCCCTCGCCAATTTGTTGATATATATGTTGAAGAGGGTGGGGCTTAAGCTGCATCCCTGTCTCACCCCACGGCCCTGTGGGAAGAAATGTGTGTGTTTTTTGCCAATTTTAACCGTGCACTTGTTGTTTGTGTACATGGATTTTATAATGTCGTATGAATAGCAGACCATCATTTGTATAGCAGACCCTCATGCCAAATTGAGTCAAAGGCCTTTTTGAAATCAACAAAGCATGATAAGACTTTGCCTTTGTTTTGGTTTGTTTGTTTGTCATTTAGGGTGTGCAGGGTGAATACGTGGTCTGTCGTACGATAATTTGATAAAAAGGCAATTTGACATTTGCTCAGTACATTGTTTTCACTGAGGAAATGTACGAGTCTGCTGTTAATGATAATGCAGAGAATTTTCCCAAGGTTGCTGTTGGCGCATATCCCACGGTATCCCACGGTCTCTCTCTCTCTGTTATAGTTCTGACCTTGGGCTCTTTGTCAGCTGGTCAAATGGTATGTGAAGTGTAAAGTGACATGTGCAGGAACATGGAAGCATGCCACACACAGCCGTATGTCACAGATACCTTAAAGAGGTATATCTCCCACTTCTAGTATTACCAGCGGGGGAGAATGTAGACTTATATACTATATTACTATATTACTATATACTATATACTATATTATAGACAGCCTGCTGTACAACCATGGTGAGGACACACTCCAGCCCCAGCCAGTCAAGGGGATTGTGAGTGTAAAGCAACTGGCCTCAGAGTACTGCAAGGTGTCTGTGTGGCTCAGTTGGTAGAGCATGGCGCTTGCAACGCCAGGGTTGTGGGTTCAATTCCCACGGGGGGACCAGGGTTCAATTCCCAAGGATTAATATGTATGAACTTTCCAATTTGTAAGTCGCTCTGGATAAGAGCGTCTGCTAAATGACTTAAATGTAAATGTAAATGTGTCCACTCTACATAAACCAGGTCTCAGAGTACTGCAAGGTGTCTACAGAAACCAGGTCTCAGAGTACTGCAAGGTGTCTACAGAACCCAGGTCTCAGAGTACTGCAAGGTGTCTACAGAAACCAGGTCTCAGAGTACTGCAAGGTGTCTACAGAACCCAGGTCTCAGAGTACTACAAGGTGTCTACAGAACCCAGGTCTCAGAGTACTGCAAGGTGTCTACAGAACCCAGGTCTCAGAGTACTGCAAGGTGTCTACAGAACCCAGGTCTCAGAGTACTGCAAGGTGTCTACAGAACCCAGGTCTCAGAGTACTACAAGGTGTCTACTCTACAGAACCCAGGTCTCAGAGTACTGCAAGGTGTCTACAGAACCCAGGTCTCAGAGTACTGCAAGGTGTCTACTCTACAGAACCCAGGTCTCAGAGTACTGCAAGGTGTCTACTCTACAGAACCCAGGTCTCAGAGTACTACAAGGTGTCTACTCTACAGAACCCAGGTCTCAGAGTACTGTAAGGTGTCTACAGAACCCAGGTCTCAGAGTACTGTAAGGTGTCTACTCTACAGAACCCAGGTCTCAGAGTACTGCAAGGTGTCTACAGAACCCAGGTCTCAGAGTACTGCAAGGTGTCTACAGAACCCAGGTCTCAGAGTACTGCAAGGTGTCTACAGAACCCAGGTCTCAGAGTACTGCAAGGTGTCTACTCTACAGAACCCAGGTCTCAGAGTACTACAAGGTGTCTACTCTACAGAACCCAGGTCTCAGAGTACTGCAAGGTGTCTACAGAACCCAGGTCTCAGAGTACTGCAAGGTGCCTACAGAACCCAGGTCTCAGAGTACTGCAGGTGTCTACAGAACCCAGGTCTCAGAGTACTGCAAGGTGTCTACTCTACAGAACCCAGGTCTCAGAGTACTGCAAGGTGTCTACTCTACAGAACCCAGGTCTCAGAGTACTGCAAGGTGTCTACTCTACAGAACCCAGGCATCAGAGTACTGCAAGGTGTCTACAGAACCCAGGTCTCAGAGTACTGCAAGGTGTCTACAGAACCCAGGTCTCAGAGTACTGCAAGGTGTCTACAGAACCCAGGTCTCAGAGTACTGCAAGGTGTCTACAGAACCCAGGTCTCAGAGTACTGCAAGGTGTCTACAGAACCCAGGTCTCAGAGTACTGCAAGGTGTCTACAGAACCCAGGTCTCAGAGTACTGCAAGGTGTCTACAGAACCCAGGTCTCAGAGTACTGCAAGGTGTCTACAGAACCCAGGTCTCAGAGTACTACAAGGTGTCTACAGAACCCAGGTCTCAGAGTACTGAAAGGTGTCTACAGAACCCAGGTCTCAGAGTACTGCAAGGTGTCTACAGAACCCATGTCTCAGAGTACTACAAGGTGTCTACTCTACAGAACCCAGGTCTCGGAGTACTGCAAGGTGTCTACAGAACCCAGGTCTCAGAGTACTGCAAGGTGTCTACAGAACCCAGGTCTCAGAGTACTACAAGGTGTCTACTCTACAGAACCCAGGTCTCAGAGTACTGCAAGGTGTCTACAGAACCCAGGTCTCAGAGTACTGCAAGGTGTCTACAGAACCCAGGTCTCAGAGTACTACAAGGTGTCTACAGAACCCAGGTCTCAGAGTACTGCAAGGTGTCTACAGAACCCAGGTCTCAGAGTACTGCAAGGTGTCTACAGAACCCATGTCTCAGAGTACTACAAGGTGTCTACTCTACAGAACCCAGGTCTCGGAGTACTGCAAGGTGTCTACAGAACCCAGGTCTCAGAGTACTGCAAGGTGTCTACAGAACCCAGGTCTCAGAGTACTGCAAGGTGTCTACAGAACCCAGGTCTCAGAGTACTGCAAGGTGTCTACAGAACCCAGGTCTCAGAGTACTGCAAGGTGTCTACTCTACAGAACCCAGGTCTCGGAGTACTGCAAGGTGTCTACAGAACCCAGGTCTCAGAGTACTGCAAGGTGTCTACTCTACAGAACCCAGGTCTCAGAGTACTGTAAGGTGTCTACTCTACAGAACCGAGGTCTCAGAGTACTGCAAGGTGTCTACAGAACCCAGGTCTCAGAGTACTGCAAGGTGTCTACTCTACAGAACCCAGGTCTCAGAGTACTGCAAGGTGTCTACAGAACCCAGGTCTCAGAGTACTGCAAGGTGTCTACTCTACAGAACCCAGACATAACCCCTGACCGTTTAGCTTAGCTGGACGGCACGATATTGAAAGGTCTGTAGAATCTGAAAGGTCCCTCTGTGGACTTCACATGGACATACTATGGACTTACAATGGCTCCCTATTCCCTATATAGTGTACTACTTTTGGACAGGATATCAAAAATAGTGCACTATATAGGGAATAGGGTTCCATTTGGGAGTCTCACATAATATACTGTTTAGACCTTAGTACAACTCCCATAGCAACCTAGAGCTTCAGGTGTTTAGACCTTAGAACAACTCCCATAGCAACCTAGAGCTTCAGGTGTTTAGACCTTAGAACAACTCCCATAGCAACCTAGAGCTTCAGGTATTTAGACCTTATAACAACTCCCATAGCAACCTAGAGCTTCAGGTGTTTAGACCTCAGTTCAACTCCCATAGCAACCTAGAGCTTCAGGTGTTTAGACCTTAGTACAACTCCCATAGCAACCCAGAGCTTCAGCTGTTTCGACCTTAGAATGACTACCATAGCAACCTAAAGCTTCAGGTGTTTAAACCTTAGTACAAGTCCCATAGCAACCAATATCTTCAGGTGTTTAGACCTTAGTACAACTCCCATAGCAACCTAGAGCTTCAGCTGTTTAGACCTTAGTACAACTCCCATAGCAACCTAGAGCTTCAGGTATTTAGACGGTAGAACAACTCCCATAGCAACCCAGAGCTTCAGCTGTTTAGACCTTAGTACAACTCCCATAGCAACCTAGAGCTTCAGGTATTTAGACCGTAGAACAACTCCCATAGCAACCCAGAGCTTCGGGTGTTTAGACCTTAGTACAACTCCCATAGCAACCTAGAGCTTCAGCTGTTTAGACCTTAGAACTATTCCCATAGCAACCTAGAGCTTCAGGTATTTAGACGGTAGAACAACTCCCATAGCAACCTAGAGCTTCAGGCGTTTAGACCTCAGTACAACTCCCATAGCAACCTAGAGCTTCAGGTATTTAGACCGTAGAACAACTCCCATAGCAACCTAGAGCTTCAGGTGTTCCGGTACAATGACTTGGTGTTGGACTGACAGTGACAGGGACATAGGATATCATTCACAGAGTTCTACTCTAAGGGTTATGTCATTCTGTGTACAGGGACCCCGTCTTGGAGGTATGATACATTATAAATGAAGCAGGCCTATTATAAGACTGTCTAAATCCTCATCTGGCCTATTTGTTAAATTGCTGCTCTCACTTCCAAGCTCTTTAAAGAGTTGTGTTCAGTCAGCACATATGGTCTTACATAGGACCTCTGTCATCGTCAGGTTATTTCAATACAGCTCTTGACATGTCTTTTCAGCATTGTCCACTACTTGGAGGAACATGAAATCTGATCCTACCAGGCCCCCGTGTTGATTCCCATTCCTTGTGGCGTTTATTCATCTAAACTGTTTGTCATTTCGCTGTCTTGCATTACAATGGCTATTTAAAGAGGCTGTGGCTGTACACGGGCTACGTCCTAAACGGCACCCTAGCCCCTAACACGGTGCACTACTTTTGACCAGAGCCTGGTCCAACCTAGTTCACTCGATAGGGAACAGGGTGGCGTTTAGTACGTAGCCACAGCGATGTTGGACAGCTCAGCAGCCAGCAGCAGGGAGGGTAATAACATCACCATGGAAGGCAGTGTCTCATACCACCTCGCCCTACATTGTGGCTGACTGGCTGACTGGCCGACTGACTGACTGGCTGACTGGCTGACTGGCTGGCTGGCTGACTGGCTGACTGGCTGGCTGGCTGACTGACTGACTGGCTGGCCGACTGGCTGACTGACTGGCTGGCCGACTGGCTGACTGGCTGACTGGCTGACTGGCTGACTGGCTGACTGGCTGACTGACTGGCTGGCCGACTGGCTGACTGGCTGGCTGGCCGACTGGCTGGCTGGCCGACTGGCTGACTGACTGACTGGCTGACTGACTGACTGGCTGACTGACTGACTGGCTGACTGGCTGACTGGCTGGCTGGCTGACTGGCTGACTGGCTGGCTGGCTGACTGGCTGACCGGCTGACTGGCTGGCTGGCTGGCCGACTGGCTGGCTGGCCGACTGGCTGACTGACTGGCTGGCCGACTGGCTGACTGGCTGACTGGCTGACTGGCTGACTGACTGGCTGGCCGACTGGCTGACTGGCTGGCTGGCCGACTGGCTGGCTGGCCGACTGGCTGACTGACTGACTGGCTGACTGACTGACTGGCTGACTGACTGACTGGCTGACTGGCTGACTGGCTGGCTGACTGGCTGACTGGCTGGCTGGCTGACTGGCTGACCGGCTGACTGGCCGACTGGCTGGCTGGCCGACTGGCTGACTGACTGGCTGGCCGACTGGCTGACTGGCTGACTGGCTGACTGGCTGACTGACTGGCTGGCCGACTGGCTGACTGGCTGGCTGGCCGACTGGCTGGCTGGCCGACTGGCTGACTGACTGACTGGCTGACTGACTGACTGGCTGACTGACTGACTGGCTGACTGGCTGACTGGCTGGCTGGCTGACTGGCTGACTGGCTGACTGGCTGACTGGCTGGCTGGCCGACTGGCTGACTGACTGACTGGCTGACTGACTGACTGGCTGACTGACTGACTGGCTGACTGGCTGACTGACTGACTGGCTGACTGACTGACTGGCTGACTGACTGACTGGCTGACTGGCTGACTGGCTGGCTGGCTGACTGGCTGACTGGCTGACTGGCTGACTGGCTGGCTGGCTGGCAGGCTGACTGGCTGACTGGCTGGCTGGCCGACTGGCTGACTGACTGACTGGCTGACTGGCTGGCTGGTTGACTGACTGGCTGTCTGGCAGGCTGACTGGTTGACTGGCTGGCTGGCCGACTGGCTGACTGACTGACTGACTGGCTGGCTGACTGGCTGACTGGCTGACTGGCTGACTGGCTGACTGGCTGGCTGGCCGACTGGCTGGCTGGCTGACTGGCTGGCTGGCTGGCTGGTTGACTGGCTGACTGACTGACTGGCTGACTGACTGACTGGCTGACTGGCTGACTGGCTGGCTGGTTGACTGGTTGACTGGCTGGCTGACTGGCCGACTGGCTGACTGACTGACTGGCTGACTGACTGACTGGCTGACTGACTGGCTGGCTGGCTGGTTGACTGGCTGACTGGCTGACTGGCTGACTGGCTGACTGACTGACTGGCTGACTGGCTGGCTGGCTGGCTGACTGGCTGGCTGGCTGGCTGACTGACTGACTGGCTGACTGACTGGCTGGCTGGCTGACTGACTGGCTGACTGACTGGCTGACTGGCTGACTGACTGACTGGCTGACTGACTGACTGGCTGACTGGCTGACTAGCTGGCTGGCTGACTGGCTGACTGGCTGGCTGGCCGACTGGCTGACTGGCCGGCTGGCTGACTGGCCGACTGGCTGACTGGCTGGCTGGCTGGCTGACTGGCTGACTGGCTGGCTGGTTGACTGACTGGCTGACTGGCTGACTGACTGACTGGCTGACTGGCTGACTGGCTGGCTGGCTGACTGGTTGACTGGCTGACTGGCTGGCTGACTGGCTGGCT
>NC_074675.1:5640183-5652683 GCF_029448725.1 Salvelinus fontinalis
CTGCCATGCTGCCCTCAGTCATCTCTCTCTAGAACTCCCTGCATGCTGCCATGTTGCCATGTGCTGCCATGCTGCCCTCAGTCACCTCTCTCTAAAACTCCCTGCATGTTGCCATGCTGCCATATGTTGGCCTCAAGACACCTCTACCTATAAGATCATGGCCTCGGTGGCGGCAGCTTCATGTGTTGTCATCGGGCCAAGGGTCACACAGAGAAGGTTACAGCAGTATCAGTGAAGCTCATAGAAGTGGTCCACATTACGTCAGGCTGCAGCCAAAAGGGGTTTACGTTCAGGAGCCCGACTACGCCACCTAATATGCATAATGGAATGAAATGACAAAGAATAATTGAGGGGGGACACATTAGAGCAGCACACTATCATGGTCATGTCTCTACGGGCCCTGGTTGAAGGCAGCCTGAGAGGGGGGGGGGGGACATTAGAGCAGCACACTATCATGGTCATGTCTCTACGGGCCCTGGTTGAAGGCAGCCTGAGGGGGGGGGGGGGGGGGGGGGACATTAGAGCAGCACACTATCATGGTCATGTCTCTACGGGCCCTGGTTGAAAGCAGCCTGAGGGGGGGGGGGGGGGGGGGGACATTAGAGCAGCACACTATCATGGCCATGTCTCTACGGGCCCTGGTTGAAAGCAGCCTGAAGGGGGGGGGGGGAACATTAGAGCAGCACACTATCATGGTCATGTCTCTACGGGCCCTGGTTGAAAGCAGCCTGTACAAGGACAAGGGAGTCCTTTCAGACACAACCAGAGGAAAGGAAACATCATGGTGTACACTGACTGGACAAAACATTAAGAACACCTGCTCTTTCCATGACACACTGACCAGGTGATTCCAGGGTGAAAGCTCTGATCCCTTATTGATGTCCCTTGTTAAATCCACTTCGATCAGTGTAGATGAAGGGGAGGAGACAAGTTAAAGAAAGATGTTTAAGCCTTGAGACAATTGAGACATGGATTGTGTACGTGTGCCATTCAGAGGGTGAATGGGCAAGGGAAAATATGTAAGTGCCTTTGAACAGGAAGTGGTGCCAGGCGCACCGGTTTGTGTCAAGAAATACAAAGCTGCTGGGTTTTTCACTCTCAATAGTTTCCTGTGTGTGTCACGAATGGTCCACCACCCAAAGGACATCCAGCCAACTTGACACAACTGTGGGAATCATTGGAGTCAACATGGGTCAGCATCCCTGTGGAACGCTTTCGACACCTTGTAGAGTCCATGCCCTGATGAATTGAGGCTGTTCTGAGTGTGAAAGGGGGGTTGCAACTCAATATTAGGTTCCTAATGTTTGGTAGACTCTGTACATCTGCAGACTCAGACAGGATCTATGACAGTGTTGATCTTCTCATGTAATAGATAGTAGCATTCCATCCTCATCAGTACCAAGCTAGTCAGAGACGGCCTTATCTCATCTCGCCCAAACTAAACCACAGAGAGGGAGAGAGGGTCTGCTTTGAGGTGGACGTCACTCAGTCAGACCCCCTTGTGTAAGGTCAACTAGCTCAGTCAGACCCCCTTGTGTAAGGTAAACTAGCTCAGTCAGACCCCCTTGTGTAAGGTCAACTAGCTCAGTCAGACCCCCTTGTGTAAGGTCAACTAGCTCAGTCAGACCCCCTTGTGTAAGGTCAACTAGCTCAGTCAGACCCCCTTGTGTAAGGTCAACTAGCTCAGTCAGACCCCATTGTGTAAGGTCAACTAGCTCAGTCAGACCCCCTTGTGTAAGGTCAACTAGCTCAGTCAGACCCCCTTGTGTAAGGTCAACTAGCTCAGTCAGACCCCCTTGTGTAAGGTCAACGAGCTCAGTCAGACCCCCTTGTGTAAGGTAAACTAGCTCAGTCAGACCCCCTTGTGTAAGGTCAACTAGCTCAGTCAGACCCCCTTGTGTAAGGTAAACTAGCTCAGTCAGACCCCCTTGTGTAAGGTCAACGAGCTCAGTCAGACCCCCTTGTGTAAGTTAAGCTAGCTCAGTCAGACCCCCTTGTGTAAGGTCAACTAGCTCAGTCAGACCCCCTTGTGTAAGGTCAACTAGCTCAGTACACCTTGTGTAAGGTCAACTAGCTCAGTCAGACCCCCTTGTGTAAGGTCAACTAGCTCAGTCCCCCTTGTGTAAGGTCAACGAGCTCAGTCAGACCCCCTTGTGTAAGGTCAACTAGCTCACTCAGACCCCCTTGTGTAAGGTAAGCTAGCTCAGTCCCCCTTGTGTAAGGTCAACTAGCTCAGTCAGACCCCCTTGTGTAAGGTCAACGAGCTCAGTCAGACCCCCTTGTGTAAGGTCAACGAGCTCAGTCAGACCCCCTTGTGTAAGGTCAACTAGCTCAGTCAGACCCCCTTGTGTAAGGTAAACTAGCTCAGTCAGACCCCCTTGTGTAAGGTCAACTAGCTCAGTCAGACCCCCTTGTGTAAGGTCAACTAGCTCAGTCAATGTAGAGGATGGAAGGATCATTCAACTCACTGCATAGAGGCCAAATGTGGAGCGATGCTTGGCTGAGAGTCTGCACTCTTAATTAGGGTTCACCATGGTCAGCCAACCATCAGCCATGGGGCCTGGGGAGGCTACAGATACAAGCCCCCCCAGGCCCCTTATAATCCCCCCTAGCCAGCCAGTCAGCTAACCATCAGCCATGGGGGTTGGGGAGGCTACAGATACAAGCCCCCCCCCAGGCCCCTTATAATCCCCCCTAGCCAGCCAGTCAGCCAACCATCAGCCATGGGGGTTGGGGAGGCTACAGATACAAGCCCCCCCAGGCCCCTTATAATCCCCCCTAGCCAGCCAGTCAGCTAACCATCAGCCATGGGGGTTGGGGAGGCTACAGATACAAGCCCCCCCCCCAGGCCCCTTATAATCCCCCCTAGCCAGCCAGTCAGCCAACCATCAGCCATGGGGGTTGGGGAGGCTACAGATACAAGCCCCCCCAGGCCCCTTATAATCCCCCCTAGCCAGCCAGTCAGCCAGCCGGCCAGCCAGTCAGCTAACCAGCCAGCCGGCCAATCAGCCAGCTAGACAGCCAGTCAGCTAGCCTGAAAGCCAGGCCCCCTATAGGCCTCCCCAGTCAGCGAGCCAGGCTGCCTATAGGCCACCCCAGACAGACAGCCAGCTAGCAATTACCACTTTCCCCCTCCACCACCACCTCCCGACCCAGCAATCACCACTCCACACACCCAACACTTCTCCCAAACCCTCACCAGCACCTCTGCCTCCTGAACCCAGCACCACTGCCTCCCCACACTGCTACCTCTCCCTCACCCCTCCCTCACCCCTCCCCCCCTCACCACCACCCCTCCCCTCCCTCCCTCCCTCCCTCACCACCACCCCTCCCCTCCCTCCCTCCCCAGATGGACCGGCTACCTCTTGACCAAAGAGCCAGTTGAAGGTCCTTGTAGCAGTATACGCGTGGATTTGAAGAGGTCACCAGGGCTCAATAGACACCTCTTAGTGGCTGGGTTATTTCTGGCTCCGCTCTGGGGCCTGGTCGCATTCCTTCCTGCCTGCCCTGCCTGTACAGACCAGATGTGCGTCCCAAATCCCACCCTATTTCCTAAATAGTGCACTACTTTTGACCAGGATCCATAGGGCCCAAAGTAGTGCACTAAATAGGGTGCAATTTGGGATAAAACCCAGATGTGTTAGAGAGAGCGTTCCGTTTGGCGGTGTAAACAGATGGCCTTGGCCTCAGTGCTGTACTGGTCTCTAGGAGGAGGAGGAGGAGGAAGGAGGAGGAGGAAGAAGAAGAGGAGGACGAGGAGGACGAGGAAGAAGAGGAGGAGGAGGACGAGGAGGAGGAAGAGGAGGAGGAAGAGGAGGAAGGAGGAGGAAGGAAGGAGGAGGAGGAAGAAGAGGAAGAGGAGGAGGAGGAAGAGGAGGAAGGAGGAGGAGGAAGAGGAGGAAGGAGGAATAGGAGGAGGAAGAGGAAGAAGAGGAGGAGGAGGAGGACGAGGAAGAGGAGGAGGAAGGAGGAGGAGGAAGAGGAAGAGGAGGAGGAGGAAGATGAGGAAGGAGGAATAGGAGGAGGAAGAGGAAGAAGAGGAGGAGGAGGAGGACGAGGAAGAGGAGGAGGACGAGGAAGGAGGAGGTGGAAGAGGAAGAAGAGGAGGAGGAGGGCGAGGAAGAGGAGGAGGAGGACGAGGAAGAGGAGGAGGAGAAGGAGGACGAGGAGTCGGAGGAGGAGGTGAAGGAGGAGGAGGATGAGGAGGAGGAGGCATTTTGTCATGATTATTATTTGAATTTAGTGACAATTGGAGAAACATCTTGAGACGTGCTGATAATTCAAAAAGTTTGGAAGCCAGCGGTCCAATATGCTTTAGCGTATACAATTCCCATGCAGCCTTCACTACAAGTTTGAACAGCGGAACGTGAGATTGAATCTACACCTTGATTAGGCTGATTAGAAATCCTCAGTATTCTGTTTCAGGATGTACATTTTGAGCGTCTTTTTTATATTAATAACCTACACTTTCTTGTTCTGAACTTGTAACTGAAGTGGGACTGTGTGGCTTCGGAGAAAAATGATAACAAGAGCAGCTGCTCATCGACTTGACAGCTCTAACGTTACACTTCTGACATCGCCTAAATATCTGCTATGCGAGTGTCTGCTGTTGCCGGTTAACGGTTGATCTGATTGAATCTAGGTCTACGACTACAACAAAAATACAAAAAAATACCTGTTTGCTTACAATGCAAGATGGTCTCCCATGGCGACAGAAACAAAATGTCCGCCTCATCTAGTTGGTTTATTTCTATTGTGAGTAGCCTTGTGAAACTTTGAACCCCCCATTTTAACATTTTCACACGTCTGTCAGTAGAAAGGTCCCATGACAGTGATCCCTCTAAATATAAAGTTGGTTCTCGTTCCTTTCTGTTTCAGGAATAGACGTTTCCACTGCCAGCCGGGTCGGGTGAGGTCTGGAGGACTGGGGTCAGTCCTAGTGCACGACTACTTGAACAGATGTGCACCTACGGAGAGGTCAGGTTCCGAGGTCTGGAGCTCCAGGGTCGGGCCCTACGGAGAGGTCAGGGTCCGAGGTCTGGAGCTCCGGGGTCGGGCCCTACGGAGAGGTCAGGGTCCGAGGTCTGGAGCTCCGGGGTCGGGCCCTACGGAGGGGTCGGGGTTTGAGGTCTGGAGGACCGGGGTCGGGCCCTACGGAGAGGTCAGGGTCCGAGGTCTGGAGCTCCGGGGTCGGCCCCTACGGAGAGGTCAGGGTTTGAGGTCTGGAGCTCCGGGGTTGGCCCCTACGGAGAGGTCAGGTTCCGAGGTCTGGAGCTCCGGGGTCGGGCCCTACGGAGAGGTCGGGGCTTGAGGTCTGGAGCTCCGGGGTCGGGCCCTACGTAGAGGTCGGGGCTTGAGGCCTGGAGGACCGGGTTCGGTCCCTACGGAACAGTCCCACTGGGCTTCTGTCCCAAATGGCATCATATTCCCTATATAGTACACTACTTTAGACCATAGCCCTATTCCCTATATAGTGCACTACTTTAGACCATAGCCCTATTCCCTATATAGTGCACTACTTTAGACCAGAGCCCTATTCCCTATATAGTGCACTACTATAGACCATGACCCATAGAAAATAGGGTGCCATTTTGGTGTACTATCATTGGCATAGCGCTTAGCCGCTACGTAGAGCTTGACCGGGGCACATCGGAGGAAAGAGGGATCCCAGTTCATTGAGTTGATGATAGTGGAAGAGGCCCGCGGCTATGAAACTCTTAATCCCTTTTAATAGGTTGTTTCCATGGTTTTAAACTCCGCCAGGCAGACAGATGGTCCTGGATGGAGGGGGCTGTGTTGCTATCTCCTATGGTTGTGGGTAACAGCCTTGTCCCCAATTCAACTCTAATCACCCTCATTGGGTCTTCAGGGCTGTCTCCTATGGTTGTGGGTAACAGCCTCGTCCCCAATTCAACTCTAATCAACCTCATTGGGTCTCCAGGCCTGCATCCCAAAACGGCTCCATTTTCCATTTATGGTCCACTACTTCTCCAGGGCTGCGTCCCAAAACGGCTCCATATTCCCTTTATGGTCCACTACTTCTCCAGGCCTGCGTCCCAAACCGACTCCATATTCCCTTTATGGTCCACTACTTCTCCAGGGCTGCGTCCCAAAACGGCTCCATATTCCCTTTATGGTCCACTACTTCTCCAGGGCTGCGTCCCAAACCGACTCCATATTCCCTTTATGGTCCACTACTTCTCCAGGGCTGCGTCCCAAAACGGCTCCATATTCCCTTAATGGTCCACTACTTCTCCAGGGCTGCGTCTCTAAACGGCTCCATATTCCCTTTATGGTCCACTACTTCTCCAGGGCTGCGTCCCAAACCGACTCCATATTCCCTTTATGGTCCACTACTTCTCCAGGGCTGCGTCCCAAAACGGCTCCATATTCCCTTTATGGTCCACTACTTCTCCAGGGCTGCGTCTCTAAACGGCTCCATATTCCCTTTATGGTCCACTACTTCTCCAGGGCTGCGTCCCAAACCGACTCCATATTCCCTTTATGGTCCACTACTTCTCCAGGGCTGCGTCCCAAAACGGCTCCATATTCCCTTTATGGTCCACTACTTCTCCAGGGCTGCGTCTCTAAACGGCTCCATATTCCCTTTATGGTCCACTACTTCTCCAGGGCTGCGTCTCTAAACGGCTCCATATTCCCTTTATGGTCCACTACTTCTCCAGGGCTGCGTCCCAAAACGGCTCCATATTCCCTTTATGGTCCACTACTTCTCCAGGGCTGCGTCTCTAAACGGCTCCATATTCCCTTTATGGTCCACTACTTCTCCAGGGCTGCGTCTCTAAACGGCTCCATATTCCCTTTATGGTCCACTACTTCTCCAGGGCTGCGTCTCTAAACGGCTCCATATTCCCTTTATGGTCCACTACTTCTCCAGGGCTGCGTCTCTAAACGGCTCCATATTCCCTTTATGGTCCACTACTTCTCCAGGGCTGCGTCTCTAAACGGCTCCATATTCCCTTTATGGTATTCTCTTCAAACCCTGTGGCTTGAACTGCAGGACACCACCCTGTGGTTTGAACAGGAGGACACCACCCACCCTGTGGTTTGAACAGGACACCACCCACCCTGTGGTTTGAACTGCAGGACACCACCCACCCTGTGGTTTGAACAGGAGGACACCACCCACCCTGTGGTTTGAACTGCAGGACACCACCCACCCTGTGGTTTGAACAGGAGGACACCACCCACCCTGTGGTTTGAACAGGACACCACCCACCCTGTGGTTTGAACAGGAGGACACCACCCACCCTGTGGTTTGAACAGGAGGACACCACCCACCCTGTGGTTTGAACTGCAGGACACCACCCACCCTGTGGTTTGAACAGGAGGACACCACCCACCCTGTGGTTTGAACAGGAGGACACCACCCACCCTGTGGTTTGAACTGCAGGACACCACCCACCCTGTGGTTTGAACAGGAGGACACCACCCACCCTGTGGTTTGAACAGGAGGACACCACCCACCCTGTGGATTGAACAGGACACCACCCACCCTGTGATTTGAACTGCAGGACACCACCCACCCTGTGATTTGAACAGGACACCACCCACCCTGTGGTTTGAACTGGAGGACACCACCCACCCTGTGGTTTGAACTGGAGGACACCACCCTGTGGTTTGAACTGCAGGACACCACCCACCCTGTGGTTTGAACTGGAGGACACCACCCTGTGGTTTGAACAGGAGGACACCACCCACCCTGTGGTTTGAACAGGAGGACACCACCCACCCTGTGGTTTGAACTGCAGGACACCACCCACCCTGTGGTTTGAACTGCAGGACACCACCCACCCTGTGGTTTGAACAGGAGGACACCACCCACCCTGTGGTTTGAACAGGACACCACCCACCCTGTGGTTTGAACTGGAGGACACCACCCTGTGGTTTGAACAGGAGGACACCACCCACCCTGTGGTTTGAACAGGACACCACCCACCCTGTGGTTTGAACAGGAGGACACCACCCACCCTGTGGTTTGAACTGCAGGACACCACCCTGTGGTTTGAACAGGAGTCCCTTGGCTCATTGCCACCAAAACAATGCCTTCAAAACACCACAGCCCAACCCTGGCAGCCCAACCCTGGCAGCCCAATCCTGGCAGCCCAACCCTGGCAGCCCAACCCTGGCAGCCCAACCCTGGCAGCCCATCCCTGGCAGCCCAACCCTGGCAGCCCAACCCTGGCAGCCCATCCCTGGCAGCCCAACCCTGGCAGCCCAACCCTGGCAGCCCATCCCTGGCAGCCCAACCCTGGCAGCCCACACCTGGCAGCCCAACCCTGGCAGCCCATCCCTGGCAGCCCAACCCTGGCAGCCCAACCCTGGCAGCCCATTCCTGGCAGCCCAACCCTGGCAGCCCAACCCTGGCAGCCCAACCCTGGCAGCCCAACCCTGGCAGCCCAACCCTGGTAGCCCATCCCTGGCAGCCCATCCCTGGCAGCCCAACCCTGGCAGCCCAACCCTGGCAGCCCAACCCTGGCAGCCCATCCCTGGCAGCCCATCCCTGGCAGCCCAACCCTGGCAGCCCATCCCACTCTCCACATTCAAGATCTCCTCTCTAATTCCTGGCATCCCTTCAAGCCTTCTCCCCTCAGACTGCAGAGATGGAGCGACAATCTAATAATCCTTCACCCTCTCAGCCTCACAGTATCTCAGTCTGCTGGTTCTTTAGCACATCAATCAACATCATTGAGCCCTAATGTATCCTCTATGAACTGCTTAGCCTGAGATGCCTCACCCTTTACAGAGACTCATAAAGAGGGCTTCTTGGAGGAGCTGGGACGGAAGGGAGGAGCAGAAAACCGAAGCAGATCTCTCTTAGGGTTTCATGAATCACTCAATGCTGTAGTGGACAGTTTGTCCAAATTAACTTCTCCACCAATCAAAGCCCAATAACTCCCAAACCCCTCCCCTTCAATCAGTCTGTAGTAACTGGTCTACAAACTCTATTGGTTGGTGTCATTACCTTTATTCTCCCATTACTCTGTTGGTTGATGTCATTACCTTTATTCTTCTGTCTCTATTGGTTGATGTCATTACCTTTATTCTTCTGTCTCTATTGGTTGATGTCATTACCTTTATTCTTCTGTCTCTATTGGTTGATGTCATTACCTTTATTCTTCTGTCTCTGTTGGTTGATGTCATTACCTTTATTCTTCTGTCTCTATTGGTTGATGTCATTAACTTTATTCTTCTGCCTCTGTTGGTTGATGTCATTACCTTTATTCTTCTGTCTCTATTGGTTGATGTCATTACCTTTATTCCCCTGTGTCTATTGGTTGATGTCATTACCTTTATTCTTCTGTCTCTATTGGTTGATGTCATTACCTTTATTCTTCTGTCTCTATTGGTTGATGTCATTACCTTTATTCTTCTGTCTCTATTGGTTGGTGTCATTACCTTTATTCTTCTGTCTCTATTGGTTGGTGTCATTACCTTTATTCTTCTGTCTCTATTGGTTGGTGTCATTACCTTTATTCTTCTGTCTCTATTGGTTGATGTCATTACCTTTATTCTTCTGTCTCTATTGGTTGGTGTCATTACCTTTATTCTTCTGTCTCTATTGGTTGGTGTCATTACCTTTATTCTTCTGTCTCTATTGGTTGATGTCATTACCTTTATTCTTCTGTCTCTATTGGTTGATGTCATTACCTTTATTATTCCATTACTCTGTTGGTTGATGTCATCCGTCAACGTCTCGGTTTAAGTTAAGATGTGTCAAATGGTGTGTTGGCATGGTTACGGTAATATTATGGGATACTGATACACTGACTACCTAGGACCCACAAGCAGCGGACCTGTAACAATGAGTCCATGCAGGTTAACTCTCTGTCTCTCCTCTCATTGGCCAGGAACAATGAGTCCATATAGGTTAACTCTCTGTCTCTCCTCTCATTGGCCAGGAACAATGAGTCCATATAGGTTAACCCTCTGTCTCTCCTCTCATTGGCCAGGAACAATGAGTCCATATAGGTTAACCCTCTGTCTCTCCTCTCATTGGCCAGGAACAATGAAGTCCATGCAGGTTAACTCTCTATCTCCCCTCTCATTGGCCAGGAACAATGAAGTCCATATAGGTTAACTCTCTCTCTCCTCTCATTGGCTTGTAACAATGAAGTCCATGCAGGTTAACTCTCTGTCTCCCCTCTCATTGGCCAGGAACAATGAAGTCCATATAGGTTAACTCTCTCTCTCTCCTCTCATTGGCCAGGAACAATGAAGTCCATGCAGGTTAACTCTCTATCTCTCCTCTCATTGGCCTGTAACTATGAGTCCATGCAGGTTAACTCTCTGTCTCTCCTCTCATTGGCCTGTAACAATGAGTCCATGCAGGTTAACTCTCTGTCTCCCCTCTCATTGGCCTGTAACAATGAGTCCATGCAGGTTAACTCTCTGTCTCTCCTCTCATTGGCCTGTAACAATGAAGTCCATGCAGGTTAACTCTCTATCTCTCCTCTCATTGGCCAGGAACAATGAAGTCCATGCAGGTTAACTCTCTGTCTCTCCTCTCATTGGCCTGTAACAATGAAGTCCATGCAGGTTAACCCTCTATCTCCCCTCTCATTGGCCAGGAACAATGAAGTCCATGCAGGTTAACTCTCTGTCTCTCCTCTCATTGGCCTGTAACTATGAAGTCCATGCAGGTTAACCCTCTAGCTCCCCTCTCATTGGCCTGTAACAATGAAGTCCATATAGGTTAACTCTCTCTCTCCCCTCTCATTGGCCAGGAACAATAAAGTTCACACAGGTTAACCCTCTAGCTCCCCTCTCATTGGCAGTGACTGTATGGCCATGTGGGAGGAATGAGGAGACAGCTCTTTATTTAGCAGCAGTAACTGTATGCACATGTGGGAGGTGTGAGGAGACAGCTCTTTATTTAGCAGAAGTGAAAAGTTGCACTCACTGAATGCTAGAGGTCAGAGGTCAGATGGGTATTTCAAGACTTGCTTGATAGTGACTCCTTTTGATAAGAATAGGTGGTTATTACCTCTCTAGCATCTGACACCATCTGGGAGAACAGGTGGTTATTACCTCTCTAGCATCTGACACCATCTGGGAGAATAGGTGGTTATTACCTCTCTAGCATCTGACACCATCTGGGAGAATAGGTGGTTATTACCTCTCTCTCTATCATCTGACACCATCTGGGAGAATATGTGGTTATTACCTCTCTCTCTATTATCTGACACCATCTGGGAGAACAGGTGGTTATTACCTCTCTAGCATCTGACACCATCTGGGAGAACAGGTGGTTATTACCTCTCTCTCTATTATCTGACACCATCTGGGAGAACAGGTGGTTATTACCTCTCTAGCATCTGACACCATCTGGGAGAACAGGTGGTTATTACCTCTCTCTCTATCATCTGACACCATCTGGGAGAACACGTGGTTATTACCTCTCTAGCATCTGACACCATCTGGGAGAACACGTGGTTATTACCTCTCTAGCATCTGACACACTCTGGGAGAATAGGTGGTTATTACCTCTCTATTATCTGACACCATCTGGGAGAATAGGTGGTTATTACCTCTCTAGCATCTGACACCATCTGGGAGAATAGGTGGTTATTACCTCTCTCTCTAGCATCTGACACCATCTGGGAGAACAGGTGGTTATTACCTCTCTCTCTAGCATCTGACACCATCTGGGAGAACACGTGGTTATTACCTCTCTATTATCTGACACCATCTGGGAGAACAGGTGGTTATTACCTCTCTAGCATCTGACACCATCTGGGAGAACAGGTGGTTATTACCTCTCTCTCTAGCATCTGACACCATCTGGGAGAACACGTGGTTATTACCTCTCTCTCTATCATCTGACACCATCTGGGAGAATATGTGGTTATTACCTCTCTCTCTATCATCTGACACCATCGGGGAGAACAGGTGGTTATTACCTCTCTAGCATCTGACACCATCGGGGAGAACACGTGGTTATTACCTCTCTCTCTATCATCTGACACCATCTGGGAGAATATGTGGTTATTACCTCTCTCTCTATCATCTGACACCATCTGGGAGAACAGGTGGTTATTACCTCTCTAGCATCTGACACCATCTGGGAGAATAGGTGGTTATTACCTCTCTAGCATCTGACACCATCTGGGAGAATAGGTGGTTATTACCTCTCTAGCATCTGACACCATCTGGGAGAATAGGTGGTTATTACCTCTCTATTATCTGACACCACCTGGGAGAACAGGTGGTTATTACCTCTCTAGCATCTGACACCATCTGGGAGAACAGGTGGTTATTACCTCTCTAGCATCTGACACCATCTGGGAGAACAGGTGGTTATTACCTCTCTCTCTAGCATCTGACACCATCTGGGAGAATAGGTGGTTATTACCTCTCTAGCATCTGACACCATCTGGGAGAACAGGTGGTTATTACCTCTCTCTCTAGCATCTGACACCATCTGGGAGAACAGGTGGTTATTACCTCTCTCTCTAGCATCTGACACCATCTGGGAGAAT